>NC_056731.1:1581504443-1581554443 GCF_019279795.1 Protopterus annectens | reverse complement strand
GTGTTCAGTGTGTTAATATAGAATATTCACTAGCGTTCATGACTCTCCTCTTAGCACAGAGTATCAGTCCTTAACAATACAAAAAGCTGGATGCCCTGCTATCAGTGCCAGAGAAACCTATTAGTTAAACTCATTACCAATCAAACTGCTTAAAATGAGATACTACTCCCCATTTACAAAAATGTCAGTAATACAGGAATCATCATAATCCTTATGAGAATTTTTGACAGTATCAAACTATACAGGAGCCAGTTTCACAGTTAGCCTTTGCTTCCTGGAACAATTTACCTAATGAAATTATTTCAATACACACCCCACCATTCTTTAAGTAATAAAATTAAAATATTTATTAAGAAATAGTTTAAATGTACTTGCTTTGAGGATTCTCCCTGGGATTTAATAAACTCTGTGTATGCTCTGCACGAAGCCTACATAGAGTTTACATGTTTGTGCAGTAGTGTGCAGAGAGCGGTAGCACACAAAGCATATTTATTATGTGTGGCCCATTTAAGCCATGTTTCATGGATGGCAACAGTGTTGCTGGTCAGGAAACCATGTAAGCGAATGTGGATATCAATTCTGTGTAAAGCAGAGCACTTACAATTCGCTGATTTGTGTGGAATGCCACAGCGATCACCAGGGCTTTACAAATAGCTGTCCATCTGTCAGTGCAACTCATCAACTCATCTGCACAAAGGACAGCATAATGAGGGGACAAATAACCAGAAATAAGGATATATTTGATATAGATGTTGCATAGAAATGTGTTAGAATGAAACTCTTTCACCTCTTGGATCGAGAAATCTGGACAAAGCCATAAATAATGGGGTAACAAAGGCACAAAAATAGGGACAGATTTTTAATATTGCTCTTCAAACTCAGAAAGTGGATAGAATAATAGGTTGTACAGTAGCATGAACTCTCTGAAGAACATGCAGTTTTAAACTCAAATGCCTGTCATCAATATCTGACTTCACTATACAATGACATGCCAATGATTTGTCAGAAAACAAAATTGCTATGGGGAAAGATCACAAATATGAGACAAAAACTGGACTATCTGCACAAATCAGGAGAGTTGAGAGGTATGCACTCAAATGTATGTAATACACTGACTCACATCAGTCCACAGATCATCCCAGTGATATGGCAGAAAGCCACAAATTTGATGCAGAAAACATCTGGACATCCTGGGAATATCTGGACAGTTGAGAGGTATGAATGCTAAATATATGGTCCAAACACAGTACAGGACAGTGTACCTACAGTGCAGAGTTTTGTGATATCCATTCCTGGCATTCTGTACTGAGGTTGTGTTAATAATCTGTAACAGGACATGCACGGCCGGCCTTAGGCATAGGCGAACTAGGCGACCGCCTAGGGCGCCATACAGCCGGCCTCGTAAATTTTAAGTATTTACTTATTTATTTTAGTAGCGTTGTTGACTCACAGCAAGATGCTGTCCATTTGATTCTCACGTAAAGCGTCTTCTGTGTGGAGACATGCATGAAGGGGCTTACCTTCATTGAAGGTTGTGCATCAGGACTGGCAACTCCGCACGTAAAAATCTTCTACCAATCATTAGTGGACCGGAGTTCCACTGTGGTGACCCCTAACTGGGAAAAAGCTGAAAGAAACAACAGCTTTTGTTATTTTGCGATCTTCTCGGCACCCTGTCTCTGAGTGAAGGGCGCCGAGAAGATTGCAAAATAACAAAACCATACGGAGAAGGAAAGGCGAAAGTGCCCTCCCACTTTTATTCCTTCAGGTTGGCCAGCCACTGAATAATGCATCAGAATAATAGGAAGGTGCTTTAGATATAATGATCACTTTCCAAGTGTGATGCAAGGTTAATTATGAGCTGCAGGTCAGAGAAATGGAACAAACAGAGTGTGTGCGTGTGTGTGTGATTCTATTCAGCGTAGTGTCTGTGATCTCATAAAGGATTGTTAACATACTGAAACCTTTTCTGAAACCATGCTGACATTTATTGAATACAACATATTTATTGACATCAGTAAGTTGTAGGTATATATTTTTCAAAGATTTTTGCTACAAGCAACATGTTGGAAATGGGCCTAAAGTCAGTTGGCTGGATGGGGTGGCGTGTTTTATGGACTGAGTTATTTTAGCATTTTCTAAATATTGGCAATGATTAGGAATAGTTTTTTGTTTAATGTTAGTGGTTTGAGAATATGGATACTGTCCATTTTAAGAAATAAGGGGTGCACTTTTAATTCTGTCTGCTGACCAGTACTCTGTAGTTTGGCACAGAGTCAAAGCTTTCTTTTAGTAGATAATATTTTGAATGTGAATTTAAGGACAGTGTAGCTAAGTTGGGTAAGTGTGGGGGGTATAGGGAGGTAGAAATGCTTGTGAATATGGGGTGGTATTAATGAGATGTGGCAAAACAGTCCTTCAGTAGATTTGGCAAGTTTAATTGTGGGAGGGTTCCAGAGTTAGGTCCTGTCATGGCTGGAATGTTTGCTAGTTTATGTTCTAATAATTATTTGCTTTCATGCCAGCACATTTTGGAGTGACTCAATAGGAGTTTTCACATGGATCTATGGAAGATTGTTTAGCTATTCTCACCGCAGTTTTATGGCAGTTCTTCAGGACTGCTATTGTCAAGCAGGGGCTGCTTGTGGGAAGGATTTGGAGTGTAACAACTGTCTCCAAGCTGTTTCTCTACAATTTAATTGCACTTTTATATTTCTTATCACACAGAAACATCCATTCTTGCAGATTTTGTTACAATGATCAGTTGGCTTTGCATGGAAAGAATGTTGATGGACAATATTTGGGGGGCAGCATGTATATGAGTCCAGTCAGTCACTGTGACTGCAGACAGAATGGATAGCTTTGTAGTTAGTAGAAAGGGGAGACCAGTGATTACTACATACTTTTTTTTCCTTAAGGAATCATCTGGAGATTGCAGGGTTACAGTTACTAATGGAGTTGGCTATATAATATAATTTCTATTTGGTTCTCTAGTGATATATATCTATACACGAATACGCTCGCGTGTGCATGTTTGTGTGTGTATGTCGGTATCCTAGAGACTGCTAAGAGCTGACCTATGTCTGGCATACAAGGCATCTTCCGACCAATGATGGATTTTTTGTACATCAGCAAGTCCAATGGCATCATGGAACAGACTCCCCCCATCCACATAAAACAAAGTTCGGCCTTATGACTGTCCATAGTCAAACACAACTTGGATTTACCGATGGGAAGCAGAAAATGTACTCTAAGAGTGCTACGTGAGTGGGTCCTTTCAAATTATTTATGGTATGATCCCAGTTATTTTCATGACGGGTAATATATAATTATGAGCCACAGCCTGTCTCTCTCTCTCTCTCTCTCTCTCTCTCTGTATATATCTACATGCATATGTGATTGTGTATTAAAAGGGGTATCTGTTGCTGTTCTATGTTTTCTGGTAACGTGCTGGTAAAGGAATCTAGATTCTCTATAGATCTCTTGTTGCTCTGCATTGCCTGTTTCCTAATTTGAATTTTTACTCGACTGTGCTTGTGTTATTTGCAAAAATGATGTAGTTGATATGTCTTAACTTCCTGAACCCAGAAATAGTTGAAAGAGTGCACATCCACTTGACAGACTCTACTGATATTTTTCTAGTTAGAATGAATATTTATATTGAGCTTATTTCTACATCTCCAGACCAACTCCCTTTGTATTAAACAAGCCTAACTTCAGTCTGACCTGCACTTACTTCAGCAATGGTTGCATGCCCTTTCATTCTGTCTGTCCATTTTTGTGTCTCTGGCAGTTCCCTTCTTCTCCTCCTGAAAGAAAACTCCAACTTACCCAACTTAAGCTGGCCAAAGGTCCTGTCTCTGAAAAGGGTACATCACCTAACTCTTTTGATCCTGATACAAACACACACGCATGTGCTCACAATCACACATGCATACACAGAAACAGACACACACACAAACTCTTTTATACCTGATCACCCAGACCAAACTATGGTTTTGCATCATGCACCTGACTTCTGTGAGTCTGTGGACCACCGTTTTCAAAAGTGGGGCCTAGGTCCATAACGGTTTGTGAACCACTGCTCAACACCAACTACCAGACTGCTGACAGAAATTAGTTTGACTTTCAGTGCATTTTCAGGGTATTAAGGGTCTGAGTGCATTTTCCAGGGATTATGAGTTTTAGTTCATTTTCATGGCATTGTGAGCTTCAAAGGAAGAAAGTTTACTGCTGCTCATGCTAAGTTTGTTTTCAGTGTAAAACTGTTTTGCTTATCAAATGGCACACTATGTTGTAGAATTTGAAAGCAGTGTTAGTAGCATAATTGTCTTTGGTGCAGGAGGCTATGGATTCTACTCCCACACCATGTAGCTGGAGTATTGAATTTGTAGTGCCCATTTGATTGCTGATTATCTGGTGCATTTTAAGGGGGAATAGGGGTTCTACACTCCTGAGTATGTCCTCCTTTATATGAGATGCCTAGTAAATATGAATGTGTTGAGAGTTTTAGCCATTTCCTATTGCAATATTAATGGTAATACAGGCAATTAATTCCTCAAGAACAACAGGCACTGAATTTGTAGATGAAACATTAAGATGTAAAGTTGTTTGCCGGAGGCAACATCTTCATTAGTTATAGATCTCTTTAATGTGGAATTGTTCAGATGATTTCTCTTCTGCAGAGATTGTGTGTAGTTTGTGATATTAGCAGATTGTTATGACAGAAGTCCGAGTGGCCATTTATGGTTGAAATTTTCTGAAATGTGTAGTTTGTCATTATTGGTTTATACATTTTGTTTCATTGCTTATTAAAAGAATGTTTAAAACTACAAATTTAAAACGCATTCTACAAAGTGGTGCTATATTATATAAGGAATGTAATTTAATGCAATCAGGAAGGTGAATCAAAGAACAAATAAATGTATGCATGGCCCTAAAAATGTGTGCAAGGAGTCTATTTTAAAAACATTCCAAAAGTAAATTTAATCCTCCACTGGCCAGATGCATTTTCTATAAATGTGGGTTTTCATGTTGTTTCAGTGGCAAAGTAGTTTACTGTTCATGCTAAGTCTGTTTTAACTGTGAGACTGTACTGTTTGTTAAGCAAATGGCTTTCTGCGTGTGATATTCTAGCTTAAGCTACTGTACCCAGGGAGGAGACAGGTTACAATTCTACTTTCACTGAGCTGTAAGGCTCGCTCGCCTATGTTTAGATTAAATTAAGCAACCCTTTGGAACAAGGCACATGGGTTTCTATTTTCTGAGGACATGACTTTTATAGTAAAGTGTGTGAGAAGGAGCAGCAGATAAAGCAGCCTTACTAAAAGAAATTTCCATCTTCACTTGCAGTTTAAACTACATTACAAAATATATTTTCTTCTGTACATTTAAATAATTGAAGGAAATGACTGGATTGAATTTCTTGGGTATTGGCCTACCTTTGGGCATGGCTCATAGTGTTGTTTCATGAGTATTGTGTGGGCGGGGCTTAAGGGGCACCGGAGCACTACTTTGCCTAGGGCACCATATCAGCTAAGGCCGGCCCTGAGGACATGGACTGCCATGTAAAATGATCACTCAGGGTAAGTGTGCGTTTTGAATAGGGACACACAGATGAATTGTAGGAATGAACACAGGGAAGGAGGACTGGTAAAACCCCTTCATGTACAACAGATGACTGGTGAAACCCCTTCATGTACAACAGATGAGGGCATGTCAATGGAAGATGGTTGTAGCAGTGACACCAATCAGATATCTATATGGTACAGTAGGGATTGTACAGTGAAAACATGTTTTATGTGACTGTCACACAAGGTGACATAACGATGGGGAGGATCTCTGTGGGAGATAAGCATCCTTACATAAATAATGCAGAGGATATCTATCAGGGATCTGACATACAATTGGGGTAGGATACATATTATGAAGCTGTGCAAATTGATATGCCTGAATATGTGTACACTCAGCTGAGGTCTCCAGCAATGTGGCCACATGTAAAGGTCATGGAAAACATTACAAAAACCAACCACAATTGTCACAAAAGTAACTATTGCCAGCCCAGCTCACTGGAATTTTGTAAATAGGTATACGTCATTTGTGACTATCAGCATGATGCAACTGCTTGTGTTACCACTATATTAGAACTGTATGTTATGTGTTTATCAAACTGCTGGTACAGAAGTATGTGTTAAACAGGGTTTGTGCAGAACTGAGCTTAAAAGATGTATCCACAATGTACCCTACTGGAACACAGAAAATTAACTTGCAAAACTTAAGAATAGTTGAGACTGAAGTAGTTTATTGCTGGGCCATAAACAAGAGATGTTATCTTTCAGTTTCAGTAAACAGGAGAAAGGATGTCTATACTAGAGGACTCTGTGTTGCCTTGAAAGAGAGATAATTACTAGGGTTCATAGGTTCATACTAGGCTATCTGCCCTAGGGCATTTATAAGCCTAGCCAGAGTGTGTTTGGCTTTCGCCACCCATTTTAAATAAATGTTGCTATGCCCTTTTTCGAGGTTAGTATACTGTGCCTCTGTCTAACAGTGACACAGAAGTGATACCCGGGGTAAACCTATGATCTCCCATCCACTCATCAAGAATCCTCTTGAAGAGAGTCAGTGAGGGACTCTGCCTAACCTGGACTGGGATTTTATTCCAGAGTGAAGGGAGCCTCTGGGTTATGAATATGTCCCTCCAGCATGTCCTACTTATTTCAGTGCTGAGGTTCAAGTCTCTCGAGCGCGTAGCTCGATGGGATTTGGATTTTTTGAGGTGCAGCATGTCCATTAATTCCGGGTTGGACATGGCTTTATACATCAGGCACAGATCACCTCTGAGCAGGCGGTATGCCACTGAGTACAGCTGGAGTTTCTTTAACCGAGCAGCATATGGCATCTGTTTGAGCCCTTTGATCCTCTTGGTGAGGTACTTTTGGGGTCTTTCCAGTTGCTGCAGGTGTCTGGTAAGGTACATCCCAAAAGGGTCATTGTACTCAATTATGGGCCTGATGAGGGATGAGTAAAGAGGCACGATGACCTCCCCTGATCTAGATGTGAATCCCTTCATGATTAGTTGGGCTATATAAAACGTTGTTCTAACCACTTTGGCCACGTGGTTGTCAAATGAGAGATTGCTATCAAGTTGGATCCCCAGGTCCCTAATTACTTCTTCTGTACTTAATGGATTACCACCTATGTGGTAATTTGTGGGCACTTTGTTTTTGCCAAAGGGGATGACTATACACTTTTTGGCATTTAGCTTGAGGCCATGCCTCTGGCACCAGTTGTCTGTTTCTATGAGGCCCTTTTGGAGGATGCTTGTGTCGGCTGGAGAGTCAATTATGGCGCCCAGTTTGCAGTCATCTACTAACTTGGTCAGCCACAGTCCTTCCGTGTTGGCCTGTACCTCTGAGAAATATATACCGAACAAGAAAGGTCCCAGGACTGAGCCTTGTGGGACGCTACTTGTAACTGGTTTGGAGTCTGACATGGCTCCAGCAATTCTAACCATGTGGATTCTGTCCTTGAGCCAGTTTGCAACCCATCTAGTGACATAGGGGTTTATATTTAAGCTGGTGAGCTTATCTATAATGCCACCTTCCCCTTGTCAATGGCCTTGGTGACTGTTTCAAAGAAAAAGACCAGGTTTAAGAGGCAGGATCTGCCCTTAACAAAGCCGAACTGGGTAGGATCCAGTGTCTGTAGGTCCCCAATTTCTTTATTTATGAGGTCTATGATGATCCTTTCCATAGCTTTGCAGACCAAGCTAGTCAGGCTTATGGAGCGATAGTTTCCAGGATCCGTTGAGGCACCACCTTTGTGGAAAGGGACCACTGTTGCTGTACACCACTCTTTGGGTACATATCCTGTAGTAAGGCTGAGATTGAACAGTAGTTTTATGTTTGGGTTTAGCTCTTCTTGGAGTTCATGTAGGACGCAGCCCGGGACACCATCTGGTCCCATTGATGCTGTGTTTTTTGCTTTGGAGAGGGCGGTTCTTACCTGAGCATCTGAGATGTCAGGGGGGCAGCACTCTGCTGGGATAAATATTTGCCCTTTTGGTGGGGAGGGGCGGGGGGAGTTTGCACTGAACCTGTCAGCTGGGGTGTTGGCAATGTCTGTGGGTTCGGTGTATTTTTTGTCATTTTGGACTAATTCTGAGCATATCTGGGAATTCCCACCCAGGTTCCTAACATAACTAAAGAAAGCCTTGTGATTATCCTTAGTGTCCTGTGCAATTTTTATCTCGAAGCTGGCCTTAGACAATTTTATGAGTGCTCGTAGTTTTTTGCTAATACTGATCAGAAATGCCTTCCCTTTTTGGGATTTTGCTCTATCATGTAGTAGCTTCCTCCTTCTATTGTATAGTTTGTTTATGGCTGGGGTCCACCAGACAGGACGTCTGCCTTTGGAGGATTGGGTCTTGGTTTTATTTGGGATTGCATGATCCATGCATTCCTGAAGGTGATCATAGAATGCGTTTATAAATGATTCTGCGGTCTGGGCCGTATTTTCCATTGGCCCGGGGGCTTTGAAGGTTTTGAGGAGTGTGAAATTTGCTTTAGAGAAGTTTTTCACTGTGGTTTTCTGGGCAGGGGGTGGGGTTGGGATGTGAATATCCAGTGAGATTAGTTTATGGTCTGATCTTACCAGTGAGAGATACACTTCTGGTCTGGAGCATAGAGTCCCCATGTTGGTGATGATCAGGTCCAGTATGTTTTCCCCTCTTGTGGGAGTGGTAACAAGTTGTTCCATAGCATTTGAGTTTATAAATTCTAGGAACCTTTGGGCTAGGGTGTTGGAGCTAGAGTAATGCTCCCAGTCTATGTTTGGGTAGTTCAAGTCGCCCAATATAATGGTGTTTGGAGAGACCTTCATATTTTCCAGTGTTCTCAGGAAGGCCGAGTGGGGTTCCTGGGTTTGGGAGGGTGGTCTGTAGCAGGCTATAAACTGGAAGGCAGTTTTACCCACTGTTAGTTGTACATGGATAGTCTCTGATGCTTCGTGCTGTACCACCAACCTGGAGGTGTAGGTATCTTTGACGAATATTGATACTCCCCCTCCTTTTGTGGTTCGGTCCAAGTTTTGGGGCCGAAAAGCATGGTATGAGGTATAACCTGGTAGTGCTGGGGTGCTCTCGGGAGCCTTGAACCAGGTTTCTGTTACTGCACAGATATCGATGTTCTCCATGCTAAGGAGAGTTCCGAGTGCATGCATCTTGAGGTTTAGACTTCTGGCGTTGAGTAGCATTACTCTTAGTTTCTTATCCCTTGTGATACCTATGGAGGTGGGTTTGTCTTTTGAGCCTTGCCTAAAAAAGGCACTATGGGGGTAGCAAGAGCCTTTGCGAATATCCGAAAGTCAAAGGGTGATAGGTGCAAGCCGTCCCTAGCGAAGCATTATGGCTTGTCCAGCATGTCATCCCAGGCTGACAGGCATTGGATCCCCTTTGAATGACACCAATACTTAAGCCAATTGTTGAAATTGATCATATTGTCTCCAAATTGTGGCATCATTCTTGGTGAGGGGATGCTACTCAAGGTCAGGGTCATACCGGCCTGGGCAACATGCTCAGAGAGCTCCTCTATGTCTCTTTTCATGTAGTCCAGGGAGGTACGTCTCAGGTCATTCACACCAGCATGGACAATGACTGAGTCATATTTGTACTTGCCTTGGAGTGACCTGAGTGCTTGTGTTATGTGGCGGATCCTAGTGCCCGACAGGCAGCTCACCGTGACCTTCTCCTTGTTCAGCCTGCTGAGTGGGATGTCAGTGTGCCTGACAATAGAGTCACCTATTACAAGTGTATCAGGTGTGTTGTTTTAGCCTTAAGGGCTGTGACTGTTTGGCACACTGGCTTTGTGAGCTATGTGTTGCACGTGTTTTGTTTTGGGGTAGCGGTTGCTTGGGTGTCTGCTTTGGAGGTCTCTGCTGCTTAGGCAGATTTTTATTTAGAGCCTCCAAGTATGTTTTTGTGTGTTTATGTGTTTGGTTTACTGTCGTGGTAGGTCTATGTGAGACTGGAATTGTAGTGAGTGTGGTTTCCTTCTCCTCCTGACTAGTTACGCCAGTACTGAGTTGATAGAGCTTAGCCTCCAATTTGGCTATATGGTTGCATCTCTCACATGTGTTGGAATTTGTTGGGAGGAGGAGAGGCTTGTCTGTGTACATGAGGCAGTTGTAACATTGCCTCAAGATTCCCAGATTCACCAGCTGGACCGGAGAGGAGATTGACAACTGACCTTTGGACATGCTAGAATAGTATTGGGAATTCCTTTATAATTGAAAAAAAGGGCCAATGGGCAGCAAGGTACTCAAGGGGAGTTTGTGAGGGTGTAGTGCTTTTAATTTTTTAGTGCTGACTTAGTGAGCAAGTGCCAGGTAACTTAAATGCAATGTGTTACAGGTAACTTAAATGCAAAAACAACAAACAGTAACTTTCTTTCAAGTAAAACAAGGAAATAAGTACAGTAAGCGATGCAGATATCACTAGGGATCCACAGAAGCGCTGAAAAGCCGCGTTTTAGGTGAAATTAGCGTTTCAGGGAAATAACAAGCAAACAAACAAGCATACAAACAAAGCTAGATTCAGCAGGCCTGGATCTAGTCTATGCTACAGCAAACAAGGTGTACCAATTTCAGTAAGAAACAGTTCAAATATGCAGGCACTATAAGCCTTTAACCAGAAATTCCCAGCTCAGAAGGGCAGAGTCCAGCCTCTCCTCCCACAAGGGTGCAGACCACGAACCTTCTTAATGTAAAATAACTGGCCTGAATCCCAAGTGCTTAAACCAGAACTAATACACTTTTAGAATAACAGACACTGAACCCTCAATGAGCAGTTCCCAACTCAGAAGGATGTAAGCTACCTGTCCTGCCACCACGGTGCAGGCCACAAACCTTCCTAATGTAAAACAACTGGTCTGAAGCCCAAGTGCTTAATCCAAAAGACTTAGAATGATAGCTACACTTTAATCAAGTTACTACCAAGCAGTAATAAATACAATTGAATACTTTAAAGAATGTCTGGATTAGTGCTCAAGTTATACAAACAAAGCTAGATTCAGCAGGCCTGGATCTAGTCTATGCTACAGCAAACAAGGTGTGCCAATTTCAGTAAGAAGCAGTTCAAATATGCAGGCACTATAAGCCTTTAACCAGAAATTCCCAGCTCAAAAGGGCAGAGTCCAGCCTCTCCTACCACAAGAGTGCAGACCACGAACCCTCTTAATGTAAAATAACTGGCTTAAAGCCCAAGTGCTTAAACCAGAATTAATACACTTTTAGAATCACAGACACTGAGCCCTCAATCAGCAGTTCCCAACTTAGAAGGATGTAAGCTACCTGTTCTGCCACTACAGTGCAGACCACAAACCTTCTTAATGTAAAACAACTGGTCTGAAGTCCAAGTGCTTAAACTAAAAGGCTTAGATTGAGTTACATCAAGCAGTAATAAATACAATTGAGTACTTTTAAGATGACGCAAAAGCAAAATAAAGTAGGAAGAAACACAAATACAGTAAAAGCAGATAACAAAAAAAATAAATAAATTTTAAGTGGAAAGAGAGAAAGGAATAGCAGAAACTAAGCTGATTGGCCTTCTCAAGTGTTCTCCCTGTTGAGATGCAGAAGTGTTTTATTGTTTTAAGACTTGTTTAGGATCTGCAAACAATCTGAGGAAAAGCCTTTATTTATGTATTTTTCACAGGGACATGCTAAATGCTGTTAGTTTCTGACAATGGGGGGGGGTTAGCTTGGGAACTAAAGTCAGGTGACAAAAAGTGATATTTGATATTAATTTAAGAACTCTCTGAGAGAGTGACTGTGCATTTTGTATTTTGTCTTAGACCTGGAAACAGTCACAACACCTGAACTTGCCTTGTTGTAAGTTAAGTTAAGTAGGGTACAGTAATTTCTTTTAGATTCAGTAAGGAATACAGTAAAGATTAGTTTAGATGTTTTCTGTATTTATTTGAGACTGTCCTGCAATGTTGTTTTAAATATTTCCTGTGATTTGGAACTCTGAAGTTACTGTGATGATTTACTGAGTATTTTTTCATTCTTTTATTATTATTAAATATATTTAAACCTATCTTTGTGGCTGGTCTGCCTAGACATATTTAAACTCTGAGAATACTTGCATATGTATTTGGTGACACTGTGTGCCACTCCTAATAGCCTTGCTCTTGGTCAAAATATTTAAAACTTATATTTATGCTAGAAAATGTGGCATATGTAATGGTTTTCACTGGCATGCTGACTGGATTGGAATTGAATGAACTGAATAGAGAGAGAGAGAGAGAGAGAGAGAGAGAAAGAGAATGCATGTCTGAAAGCAGAAGATACTGTGTGAGTATGTGTGTGTGTGTGTGTGTGTGTGTGTGTGTGTGTGTGTGTGTGTGTGTGTGTGTGTGTGTGTGTGTGTGTGTGTGTATGTGTGTGTGTGTGTGTGTGTGTGTGTGTGTGTGAGAGAGAGTGAGAGAGAGAGATCTGATGGAAATTGACTGAATATGGAGAGAATAGGTTCATAGTTGTGTACTAGGCTAACGGCCCTTGAGCCTATATAAGCCTAGCCCAAGAAGATTCCCTGGCATCATGCTGCCCAAAGTTAGTTCCCAGCACCTCTGTCAAGCAAGGCCACTGAAGTGATCCCTGGGGTGAACTTCCTATTGCCCATCCACTTGTCAAGATTTCTCTTAAAGAGGGCCATGTTGACATTTTAGCCATTTGACTTGTTTGGTTTGACTTCTTCTCAGGTTGGGGAAAGAGGAAATGTATTTGTATCTTCCTTTTTAAAACTCTAAAATTCTAAAAATGTAAGGTATTTTCACAGGGGAAAACAATGTGCAACACATGAAAAACTGAATTTTTCATACTGTACTGTATTTCTTCGATTTTTTTTTCTGGTTGCTTGAGGGTTCTGGTTGCTTGAGTTCCAGTTAACTGAGAGTTTACTGTGACATTAGACAGTAAGATTTGACACCCTTTGCTAATGGCCTTAAAGTAGCTGATAAGTAGTGGCAGGTGACAAGAAAAACTACCTTATAATTTGGGCAGAAGGGGGCAGAGCTAGTAAACCTGTGCTGGCCTTTCCCAGGTGCGCGTGTGTGTTTCTGTATAAATCAAATCTCAAAGTGTGTCAGCTACTGGGGCAGAGACACAAAGCACTGGTTGGACAGAGAGGATGCTGAATCTTAACTCTATAGCTGTGCCAGTAGGGAGTCTTATTGGAGATCTGGATAAAGAGGGATCAACCAGCCTCAGACTGACTGTGATCTCTGGGTGCTCTTATGGGAAATTGCACTTTACTGTATGTGTATTTGTCATCCTCCCAGTGTGTACATCCCCCACTGTTGTCAGTGGTGAGGATTGAGGCTCCCTGATTACTGGGCCAGTGTTGGGGTGTCACATATGAATTGGTGGGCAGTGGTGGGATATCCACATCATATATTAATTGGTATCAGTGATTTGGATGTTGAATTCCTGTAGCCTGTAAACAGTGGTCACTAAGGCAGATGTCTGTACTCTCAATCAGCAACACAGTGAGCATTAATAGTTTCATATCACAATAGCTTTATTGTTTTGTTAGCTTAGTTAGTCAGGGAGCAGGCAAGAATATCAACAGAGGAGAATGGCAAGCTGACAAGGAGCCAGTTGGCTGAGATGTGCCAGGCTAAAGGACTGGTGCATGCCAACATGACTAAAGCAGAACTTATTACAGCCATGGGCACAGCTGCATCACAGACCAGCAATTCAGAAGCAGTCAGACTGCCTTTGGGGAGGTACAACTCTCAGAAAATGGACAGTTCAACCTTTCCACAGTGGACTTAAAAATCTGTCTGGAGTTAAAGAGACGAGCTGGAGGCCAAAAGTTTGGAAATAGAAACAGCAGAGAGACTGAGACATCTGGAAGCTGAGGACAATGAGAGGCAGCATGAAAAGTTGATGCTGACCCTTCACGAGGGTCAGTACTGGGAAAGGGAATAACCAAACCCCAGAAGCCACAAAGGTCAGTACATTTCTTCCATGATTAAAAGAGAGTGATCATTTTGACAGTTTCATTCATATGTTTGAAAGGGTATGTAAACAGTATAATGTAGACCAAGGGCTGTGGTTCCTGACCCCCTTACTCCATGGTAAAGCTGTAACTGCTATTTCTAAATTTTCTAATACTGATTGCTTAAATTATAATACTGTTAAAAATTGTTTGTTAGAATGTTAGAAGTTAACACCTGCAGATTATAAAAAAAAGTTTTGTAAGCATAGACACAAGGCAGATGAATATGTGCATGACTATATTTCTGAACTAAGCACTTATTTTCATAGGTGGGTGAGTGGATGTCAGGTCATCACTTTTGAAAGGCTGGCAGACCTTTTGGTGAGGGAACAAGCCCTTAGCACTTTCCCTGAGGACATGAGAATCTGGTTAGCAGATACAGAATGTAACATAGCAGATGAGTTGGGGAAAAAGGGAGAAATATACCTAGCAAGCAGGGCATCACTGCACAGGAAAGGGATATCCAGTGCTGCTCATGGGTCTAAGGGAACCCATGGGGGGCAGCCTTGATCGTCCCAACAGAGTTCATCAGTAGCAGGGGAAGCCACTAGTCCACATACATGTCCAGGACCAAGGGTTAAATGTTTTAAAATGTTTCCTAGTCGGACTTTCCCGGTCAACAAATGATAAATAAATAAAAAAATAAATACATAAAAAATACAACCATTGGGGCCATGTAGCATATGGATGCCCATGGAGGCAAGGTGAGGAACAAAAGTTGGGAGAGCCAATTAGTGGGAATGACAAAATGCCATCCGTAAGTTGTCTCAAGACAACAAGGGTACCAAACTACCACAACAGGTTATATCCTATCTTAGTAGATGGAAAAGAGGCCACTGCTAAGAGAGACACAGACTCTGACCTAATCATTGTGAAGCCTGCAATGGTTAAGGAGGAGCACTACTTGATTGGGCAGTCTATTCCAGTCAGAGCTTTAGAAGGGACCCCATTCAAAATACCTTTGCCTAGGGTTCACCTTGACTGGGAGGGTAGAAAAGGAAGCCAGCAAGTAGGTGTGTTTGAGGATATCCCTGCAGATGTCCTGATAGGGAATGATGTTGATAATGCAGTACCTTCTGTGCATGCAGTTGCACGCAGTCAGGCTTGGAGACAAGCGGGTGGGTCTGGTAGCCTGAGTGGGGACCCATACAGACTACCCACTTGCAGCCAGGATTGGTGAGGTAGTTACTTCAGGGAGGGAGCTACCCTGTAGCAGTGAGACTGAAGGTGAGCCACAGCTGTTTGTGGGTACTGATGTTCCCTTGGACAGAGTGACTACAAGGGCAGAGGTGAGTAGTAGTACCCAGGCTGACAGTGAGGCATCGCTATCAGAGGATACCACACTTCCTGTAGAAGGGGACCTGGAAAGGGTTACCAAGAGAGAGCTGAGACAGACTCAGCTCTCACCTACATTACAAGGCCTGAGAGAGGTAGCTAGTGAGGCACCAGATTTTCAAGGGAAGGGGGAATCTGTATACTGGAACAAATGGTTACTGTATAGAGAGTGGACCCCTGAGGGAGGGCTACAGGGTGAGAGAATACAGCAGTCAGTAGTGACCAGAGCCTACTGTCTGACACTTCTAGCCATAGTCCATGGTATTCTCTTTGCAGGTCACATGGGCATAAAGCATACAAAGAGACATATTATGTAGAACTTTTATTGGCTCGGGTTCTCCAGAGATGTAACAGGGTACTACAGGACCTGTGAACAGCGCCAAAAGTTAGGCAAGGCAGGAGACAACGTGAAAGCTCCTCTGATGCCTTTGCCTATAATTGAGGAGCCATTTCAGAGGGTAGCTATGGATATTGTGGGGCCTCTGAATACTCCAAGTTCCACAGGGAAAAAGTATATCCTAGTGGTAGCAGATTATGCTACCAGATATTCTCAGGTGGTGGCTCTGTCCTCCATTGAGGCAGAAAAGGTGGAAAATTCTTTGTTAGAGATTTTCAGCAGGGTAGGTTTCCCAAAAGAAATACTGACTGACAGAGGTGCCAATTTCATGTCAGACTTGCTGGCTTGTCTGTGGAAACATTTTGGGGTGAAGCATCTAAAGACTACCCCCTTCCATCTCCAGACTAATGTTCTGGTTGAAAGTTTAAACTCTATGTTAAAGACCATGCTATGGGCATTTGCAGACCAGTTTAAGAGGGAGTGGGAGAAATATTTGCCCAATGTGTTGCTTGCTTACAGTGACATGCCCCAGGAATCCACAGGTTTTTACACCCTTTGAGTTGCTGTATGAGCATAGGGTGAGGGGACTTCTAGATTTGATTTGAGATGAGTGGGAGTGTAAGTGTGAATCCCACAAGGAGTCTGTTGTGGCATATGTCCTAAACCTCAGGACAATGCTCAGGGAACTCATGGGCTTGGCCCAGGAGAAACTGGCAGAAACCCAACAGTGGAAAAAGGTCTGGTATGACAGGAATACTCGAGCTAGAGAGTATACTATAGGGCAGCAGGTAATGGTTCTCATTCCTGTCAAACACAACAAGCTGCAGGCAGCTTGGGAGGGACCCTTCAAAGTGGTAAGGAAGGTCAGTGATGTTAACTACATGGTGGAATGCTGGGCAGGAGGCAGGAGCATGAGATGTACCATGTTAACATGATGGAACCTTACCATGATAGGGAGACCCTGGTGCTAAGTATTTGTAGTACAAAGCAGGAGGAACTGAGGGTGATCTATGGCTACAGGGAGCCAGCCAGACAAATTCCAAATTACTATGGTGGGGCCTAGGGTTGCAGGCATAGGAGAGGATAGTGCAGCACTGTACTGGGGTCAGCAATGACAAGACAACTGGAATGTCAAGACAGGCTATGGGGTAGTGTATTCCCAGATAGACTCACCTACTCAAGGATCACGTGAAAAACTAGCTTGAGTCTTCGGGGGGGGGGGGGTGTCACAAAAGGAAATATTGCCAGCCCAGCTCACTGGAATTTTGTAAATAGTTTTATGTCATTTGTGAATATCAGCATGATGCAACTGTTTGTGTTACCACTATATTAGAACTGTATGTTATGTGTCTATCAAACTGCTGGTACAGAAGTATGTGTTGTGCAGGGTTTGTATGGTACTGAGCTTAAAAGATCTATCCACAGTGTACCCTATTGGAGCATAGAAGATTAACTTGCAAAACTTAAGAATAGTTGAGATTGAAGTATTTTATTGCTGGGCCATAAACAAGAGATGTTATGTTTCGGTTTTGGTCAACAGGAGACACGATGTCTATACTAGGGGACTCTCTGTGTTTCTTTGAAAGAGAGATAATTACTAGACTTGAGATGTAGAAGTGCCTTATTGTTTTGGGACTTCCAGGATCTGCAAACAATCTCAGGAAAAGCCTTTATTTATTTATTTTTCACAGGGAGATGCTAAAATGCTGTTAGTTTCTGACAATGATGGGGGGGGGGGGTTAACTTGGGAACTAAAGTCGGGTGAAAAAAGGGGATGTCATCCAAGCTAACCCAGCAGAAATATTTTATATTAATTTAAGAACACTCTGAGAGAGTGACTGTGCATTTTGTATTTTGTCTTTGACCTGCAAACATCCACTTACCACATCTGCACTTGCCTTGCTGTAAGTAAGTTAACTAGGGTACAGTCACTTCTTTTAGATTCAGTAAGGAATATAGTAAAAATTAGTTTAGATGTTTTCTGTATTTATTTGAGACTGTCCTGCAATGTTGTTTTAAATATTTCCTGTGATTTGGAACTCTGAAGTTACTGTGATGGTTTACGGAGTATTTTCTTGTTCTTTTATTATGAAACATATTTAAATGTCTTTGTGGGTGGTCTGCTTAGACTGATTTAAGCTCTGATATTACTTACATATGTATTTGGTGACAGTGTGGGTCACTCCTAATAGCCTTGCTCCTGGTCAAACTACCATTTGGATTTTTAGTAACATTACACAATAAGATTAAACATCCTTTGCTAAGGGCCTTAAAGTAGCTGATAAGTAGTGGCTGGTTGCAGGAAAAAATACCTTATAGTCTGGGCAGAAGGGCGCATAACTGGTAAACTTGTGCCAGCCTTTCCCAGGTGTGTGTGTGTGTGTGTGTGTGTGTGTGTGTGTGTGTGTGTGTGTGTGTGTGTGTGTGTGTATAAATCCAATCTCAAAGTGTGTGTGTCTGTGTGTGTGTGTCAGCTGCTTGGGCAGAGACATGAAACACTGGTTGATAGGGAAATGGTGCTTGAGTTCTTAGCTTGGCCACTCAGCTGAGATCTAAACTCTATAGCTGTGCCAGTGGGGAGTCTTATTGGGGATCTGGAGAAAGAATGAGAAACCATTCTCAGACTGTCTGTGATCTCTGTGTGTTGTTAAGGGAAATTGCACTTTACTGTGTGTGTACTTGTCATCTTCTCAGTATGTACACCCCCCACTGTTGCCAGTGGTGAGGATTGAGACTCCTTGATTACTAGGCCAGTGTTGGGGTGTCACATCAATCATGGACATTATCAGAATAATACCACCAGTAATTCCATGTCTCTTACATAACATATGTGATGTAGAGTGATGAGAGATGAGTCTGCACACACACACTTGAACAACTATTATGATACATCCACACTCTATAAGGGTAACCACACACACTGTCCTGGCACTATAACATCTGCTGGAGGTGTTAGGAGGGACACTGCTATACCTATATGCAACAGTATGGGCAATACAGGCTAGTTGCCTTGTGTACATGGCATACATATATATATATATATATATATATATATATATATATATATATATATATGTGTGTGTGTGTGTGTGTGTGTGTGTGTATGTATGTAGGGTGTGCATAAGCAGAACAGATAGCACACATGCATCTGGTATAAGAACTGGATCGTTGTTCTCCACCATCAGACAATCATGTATATTGCACAGAAAGAATACCTAAGTATGGCCAATAAGCTGTGTGACAGTGCACAGTGACAAACATGGTACACTTCTGTTACACATCATTGGAAGATATTTAGGGAGGTTCATGAAGAAGGGTGCATTGTACACATTTATTGGTGTGATGGAGGCTGGGAACCATGATGGTATTATGGCCTCTGATGTGCATGTCCTTCACATGCCCAGTACTTGTGTTACATTCAAGGAAGTAGTCAGAAATGTGACCACATGCTAGTGGATGTACCACTTACCGTCTAACCCAGGATATGGGTCACATACCTATTGGACTGATTGTAGGATGTGATGTCCACATTATACTTGAGTGCTGTGTTATTTTCCTGAATCAAAAAATCATCTCATGTTTCTTGTCAGTGCTGGTGTTGTCATGGCTGTGACAGCATTTTTTGGTGTGGGTGTGTGTAGGCACTGTCTGTATTATACTAATGTCACAGCTGGAGTCAATGGCTGCCCACAATCTGTAGTCCTTCAGGCAGCTAAATGTACACAGCATGACTATGTCATCTGTGATGTCCATCATACCTCTCAACCTGGAAACATCAAAAATCTGGACAAGGCCCATGAAAAATAGGTACAAATCTGCACACTGATTAACATAAAATTTACATACATAATTATGTAACCCCGCTCACTCCAATGGAATTGTGGGATACCAACTTTCAAACGTAATCTGAAGAATAGACAACCAAAATATGGCACTTGAGTCCCCCTGCAGCCATTCTAATGTCCCATTACCTAGCTATTCACCCCATTTACCATAAACAGTAATGTGTGCACACTGCTTTACTTCTACAATGATTATTTGGATTTTATTTTTACATTTTATAGCACAATGCACAGACACTAATAGACATCTGCTAAACAAAGCAATACTGTCTCACAATGAAAACAGACTTGGTATTAAAACTTCTCTGCCCTTGAAACTCACATTCATTGAAACAGCATTGAAACCCACACCACATCCAAAGAAAATGCATCTGGCCAGTTGAAAACAATGAATACATATCTTCTATAAATAACACTGACTAAACAAAACCCTTGTAAGGAGAGTTCAAACTGCTTTAAAAATAGAAAAAACATTCAAAGCACTTAAATAATTAATGTAGCAATTACATATTTTATGCATTAAAATCTAGGTCAAAAAAGAGTAACAGATTGGAAAGATGGAAGAAAATATAGCTGTAAAGAATGTAATGTTCTTCTGATGTCTAATATGAAGTAAGCAGTTGATTACACGACAGGTGGTTACACAGATCTCAGATATGTTGCAGTAGGACATATGGGATATTCCTTACTTTTCTGGATAGTCATGTTCAGCTGATGGGGTGCTGGAGTTGGGGGTCCCCTAATACCTGCACTCTTCCTCTACAAATGTTTAACTTCTGTCTTGAAATGCAGCATAGTTACATCCTATGTCCAGCTGCCAGGTCTGGCTTTACTTTAAAAAAAATAGCAATATGATGTTGAATTCTACTGGGGTAGAAGACAAGGGGGAAAAAGCTTTGAGGTGTTTAAACAGTTAGTTTAAACCTAGTGAACTATTTTAAGATAAATATGTCAGTTACATTACAAGATGGTGCTGTCCAGAACAGTACTTGTACAATGATTCTGCTGGATAATATATCAGTATCACAACAGCAGTTTTCAAATGCAGTACAAAAATACATGAAAAGGCTTACTTGCTGTAATAAATTGGTGTAAGGACTGCATGAGCATATTTACAGATATCTCTTTGCTGTAAATATATCATAAGAAGCCACTGTTTTATTTAGCAAATTCTTATATAAGACACTAACTAGTATGTTTTCAGTGAACAATAAAAAGTCCACTTCAGGAATATAGATTGCTGTTCATACACTATTTGTATTGCCAAAATGCATCTTACTAAATGCCTCGACAGTCAAACAACAGGCTTGTTAATTAGCCTCATGAAAAAACGTTTCAGATAAATAAATAAAATGCTGCTGACCATCTGTAATCAGTTTCAATGGTTACCAAGATACTGCACAACAATTAAATGTTATTCAATTAATATTCATCTTTTTTTTCTTCTAATCCCTCCCCATTTTTATCTCTTGTAGAGGCATGCTGAAAACTGAGTTCAAAAAGCACTACCACTATTAAGCTCTAATTATGCTAAACAGTTTACCTTCCATATCCCCATAGTAACACTCATGTTTTCTCAACAAGAGTGTTTACATCAAATACAAGGCTTAACCTGCTTCTATTAAGAGGCACAGGGTAAAACTATGACACGTAACCATACAAGGTAATATAAGAATAAATATAATATTTGTATATACTTATAAGGGATGTGACTTTATACTGATTAAACTCTTTTTTAGTTAAACAAATTTATTTTTAAACCTAAGTTTTTGTGCCTAAGAATTTATAGTTATTCCTTTCATAATCCTCAATCTTGCATTTTATCAACCATTTAATTCTTTCCCATCCATTTGATCATTTTTTCTATCAGATCTGACTCATAGAGGGAAGAAAAATAATCGCATACCACTTCAAAGAGGAAGAGCACCACTCCAGTCCCTACCTTATGCACATAATGCAAGTCCCGCTCACACAGGTTCTGCAGCAAGTCCCTTCCCAGGCAGCCCAGAAGATAAGTCCTTCCCGCTCGCGCAAGCTCAGAGAGTAGTAGTGCCCAGACACAAGTCCTTCCCGCCCACAGATCCATTCAAATAGCCAGCCATAAATGTGCACATGAGCCCTTGAGCTCAATTCCGACAGGCTTTCAGAGCTGGTGTCATCGCACACCTGATGACGTCAGCTCAAAATGCGGGGAAAAAAATTAAAAATAAAAACTGGGAAAATCGGAAATGAAGGGGTGCCACTCAAGAATCATGGCACCCCATTATATGGGTTCCTATTGCATTATCGAATTGCTGAAACTTCGAACCTGAAAACATCGAACACAAATGTCTGAAGTTTCAGCAATTCGAATTAAAAAAAAAAACAAAAAAAAAAAACAAAAACAGCTCAATAACTGCTGTAAGCAGGGGGGCAAGCCCCCCTGCTCCCCACACACACCCCCGCTCTTTAAATATACCAACTCCGAGATTGCACTACAGTGCAGTAAAGGGAAATATTCCCTTTCCGCACTGTAGTGCGATCTCGGAGTTGGCATATTTAAAGCGCGTGGGGTGTGGGGGGTGAAGGGGGGCTTTCCCCCCTGCTTATGACAGTTACTTTCTGTCTGTTTTTTTTTCTTAGGGTTCGAAATTATAAAACTTCTTACATACAAGTTCGATCTTGTGATGCTCGAAGTTTTATACTTTCGATCACGTAATAGGAACCCCATTATTTGACCCCAAAACTCAGTAAAAAAACAAATAATTTGGTACAGTTGGGAGGTATGATGTCCATCATTTAACTAATGGGCAGGAAAGGGCCTAGCAGACAACACAGATGTACAGACCCAATTATTGGATCTGAGATATAGGTCACATCACACATTTCAACATAGTGAGATGCACATATGTGATACACTGGTCTATCCATTTGAAGATACAGCTGTTTATGGCCACATATGGCAGTGTTGATTGAATACCTCAGTGTGAATTTGTGTCAAATGCCTTGACCTGGTGAAGTTCCACAAGATGATACTGTTGTCATCATACATGTCCTCGATGACCTCTTTGAGGACATCTATCAGATGTAACAGACCTGATGTAGCATTAACAACTCACACAGCTCTGTTGTACACAGCTGGAATATTACTAGTGTACATGTAGAAGACGTCCATGATGACATGTTGGTCAACCTCACAATCATGGAGAGTCAGGATGTCTCTATACATCCATGCATCAGGTGCTGTTCCCCCAACTCAGGCAGATGCATGTTGATGTACACCCTTGTATGGGAACACAGCCCATGTGAAGGGTGTATTGAACTGTATATTCAACCATCTCAAGAAGGTGTATGTGCTGAGTTACACCATGGGTAACCTGTGCTGTTGTCACAGCCCATTGATTCCATGTGATAGGCCTGGATGAAGGTAAGACAGTGCATACTCCCTATAGTGTTCTGGCCTAGGGTTTTGACACAATCACCCATGCAGATATCATTGAGAAACCCTCCCAGCTGGGTAGTAACCCTTACGTCTGTTGATGGCTAACCAATTGGCTCACAGACAGAACACATACTGTGAAAGCTGGTGAGACAACCTTTACCACTGGAACTGTCACCACTGGCAAACCCCATGGATCTGTGCTTGGCCCTTCACTGTCTGGAGTCTATTTCTTGACAGCTCAGGCTAAATTATATGGCCTTTGGCTTACCAAGTTTGCTGATTCTTGCATATTGGGTGCAATCACTGAGTCCACTAATGATGATAACATAGTACAGGAGGAGCTAACACAGACAACTGCATGGTGACAAAGGCGCATAATCTACAACATAACAGTGTCCCACATGCTGATGTAAAAGGCTGCCTGTAATGTTAAGCAAGAGGTCATACACACACTCACACAGTTGACTGCAGTGAGAATAGAATCCCTACCTAAGTACACAGACTACAGAACCAAGTACTTTACACAAGCTCTACAGCTCAAGTCTAACTTGGACTGTCTCAGACAATGCTTTACAGTAGATGACAGTAGTGTCTGTTGAGGAGAATGTAACAGTGTCCCACATGGTGGTGTAAAATGCATTTACTGGAGTGTGCACACTGAAACTATTGCACTCCCCTTACCATCGCACAAATGCATTGCTCAGTAGTGCGCACCCCCAAGCAACATGTTTGCTAGATGGTAAACAGAGAGCAGCAGGACCAAGCAGTGAGGAATTCAATTCAGTTATTGCAATTGCAAGGTTATTGGATGTAGATGCAATTGCCTACATGTCTTAGGCAAATGTGAAGGCCGTGCAAGTCCAGACAGCAGCATTATACTTACAGGAATTTAGTATACATTATACTTGCAGGCATACATCTGATAAATATGATCATGCATAGCTAGATAAATAAATGACACAATAACAGTGCCACATCCTCATACATATAACGAATACATATAATGAATATGAAGTCCACTATGTAAAGTGTTATAAGTCAGAAGTGACAAACTTCATGACACCCATGCAAATGGGAGCTGAAAGTTTGACTGCTGAATCCTGCACTAAGGCACTGTACGAGCACATCCACTCATGCATGAATTGTGCCATCCCAAATAGAGCCAAGTCGCTCTCCTCCAAAAAAAGGAAGCCAATCTGGTGGTCCCCTGCCATAAACAAACTATACAACAAAAGAAAGAAACTGCTGCAGAAAAGAGGAAAATCCCAGGATGACAAAAAATCCCTTACCAGTCTCAGTAAGAAGCTGATATCCCTCATAAAATCCTCCATAGCTAGTAAAGAAAATAAAATTGCCAAAGATTCCAAAGACAACCACAAGGCATTCTATAGTTATGTCAAGAATCTAAATGGCAATGCTCATATATACTCTGAGCTGCAACAGAATGGTATTAAATATATTGATCCCAAGGATATTACCAATATCCTGGCAGATCGATTTAGTGCCAACTTCAGCTCTCTTTCACCCCCTAAAGGGCCCATCTCAATACCAAAAGATTGCCAAATTCCGGTCGGCCACACAGGTACAAACTGCACTCTCCAAAGCTAAGAATACGGCATCCATGGGACCAGATGACATCCCGGGCTGTGTACTACATGAACTAAAAAATGAACTGGCACCTCACCTAAGTGTCATGTTTAATCATAGCCTCACCTCAGGCTTTGTGCCCACTGAGTGGCGCAAAGCTACAGTTATCCCACTCCACAAGGGGGGATCCACCTTGGATCCCGGGAACTACCGTACCATCAGTCTGATGATCCTGATCTGCAAGGGCATGGAACGCATTATCATGAAACTTATAAACAAAGACATTGGCAACATTCAAACACTGGACCCCACACAGGTTGGGTTCGTGAAGGGCCTATCTTGTCTCTTGAACCTGATTGACTCCTTTGAATCAGTCTCCAGAGCTGTGGACAAGGTTATGGTGGTCCACACAGCCTATCTGGACCTCACCAAGGCCTTTGACACCATACCCCACTCTGGAATCATAGATAAACTTATTAAGCTGGGCATAAACCCGTACGTCACTCGATGGGTTGCCAACTGGCTTGCTGACAGAACCCAGACTGTAAAAGTAGCCAACTCCAAATCCAGCTCCAGACAAGTGACACGTGGAGTACCTCAGGGTTCAGTCCTGGGGACGCTCTTGTTTGGCATCTACTTCTCTGAAGTACAAGCCAGCACTAAGGAACTCTGGCTAACAAAGTTTGCAGATGACTGCAAACTGGGAGCCACTACTGAATCCCCAAATGATGTGGATATTCTACAAAAGGGCCTTACAGAAACAGATGCTTGGTGCCAGAGCCATGGGCTCAAGCTTAATGCCAAGAAATATATAGTTATCCATTTGGGAAAAACTATGTACCCATGAATTACCACATACCACACAGGCATGTATTCACATTTAAATTCAAATATATTTAAATATATATAAAAAGGTGTACTTTTCATATGAATTTTACTCGTTTTTTTAATATGAATACTACACGGATGTTTACCCTCGTATTCATCGAATATTTCAGCTAAACTGTTATATGGAAGTAACATTTATATTCTCTATATGGAAGCAACATTTTCATTTGTCATTTTGTATTTATATTTATATATTATCTATACACATTTCTTATATTTTATATTTTATGTCGTGAATATAATAAAGCCTACAAAACTCTTTTAGAATATATAAAGCCTATAACAACAAGGCTTTTCGAATGTTTGAATAGTTTGGTTAAAATCAAAATTAAAATTATGTAACAACTTAATTATTAACACTTTCTGGATGTTCTATTTAAATACAGTGTTTCAATACAATGTTATTATTATTATTATTATTTTTATTATTGTTATTGCATATATAACATTATGCGTAAAATAACGTATATGCTTCAAAGGTAGGTAAAAAGAATGCATTTAATTAATTAATCATTCAATCAATCATTTATTCAATTTTTTGGCAACCTGATCACATGACTTGAAAGTTTATTTAAAGACTGTTATGCTTGTAAAGTTGTTTGTCTGAAGAAGGAAGAATACCATTTCTTCCGAAAGCACTTACATTAAAGAGTTTCGTGTTTTTAAATTTGGTGGTGGTTTTTGCATTTGGGCTTCACATCTTCTGGCTTTTAATTTCAACAGTTTGTCATGGCTTTTTGGAGTTGTTCATAGTTATCCATTTGGGAAAAACCATGTACCCATGAATTACCACATAGGTGGCACTACACTAAACACTGAAAGCGTGATGACAGACTTAGGGTCACAGGTGGACAGTGGTCTCACCTTCTATAACCACATTGCCACAACAGTCAGGAAATCCTTCTATGTGGCACACCTCATCACTAAGGGCTTTTCATCCAGAAAAAAGGAGGTCATTGTCCCACTGTACTCATCCCTCATTAGACCCATTATAGAGTACACTGCCCCATTTGGTATGTACCTCATAAGACATCTTCAACAGCTGGAAAGGCCGCAGAAATACCTGACTAAAAGAATCACAGTCCTAAAGCAGATGCCCTATGCTGACCATCTAAAAAAACTCCATCTATACTCTGTGGCATATCATCTACTCAGAGGCGATCTCTGCTTAACATACAAGGCCATGTCAAACCCTAAACTGTTGGACATGCTCCACTTAAAGAAATCCCAATCGCTCAGAGCCACATGCTCCAGGGATCTAAACCTTGTCATCATAAAGAACAAAAGATGCTGGAGGGATAGGTTCCTGACCCAGAGACTCCCCATACTCTGGAATAGACTACCCATACATGTCAAGCAGAGCACCTCCTCGGCCCTCTTTAAAGGGAACCTTGATGATTGGATGGGAGATAGGAAATTCACCCCGGGGATCACGTCAGTTGCCCTGCTAGACAGGTGTCCAGGAAAGTAAATATTGTGGGAAGAAATATCCAGGGAATTATGGCTAGGCTTGTATAGGCTCTAGGGCCGATAGCCTAGTACCAACCTATGAACCTATAAGTGAGAGTGACTATAATGGGAAGTGGAACAACAGTAAAAGTGTATGCAGCATCCTATACTGGAACCCAGGACCATATGTATGGCAGTCATACATTTACACCTGTTGCCACAAGAATGTTGAAATAACACTTGTCTATGTTGCAGTTCATTGCTAAAAACTGCAATGTCACAACAGTAAAAAAAAAGTGTTGCACACCCTACACTAGAACCCAGGACCATCTGTACTCCAGCCATACACTGCTGCCACAGGACTAGCTACATGACCGTCCCTAATTTACTAATCATTCTTAAGGTCTCTGTGTAAACTGCTCCACAATGCTGCTTAGTACATTTGCGCAGTGCCCAACAGAATTAATTGAATGCATCTGTTTTTTTATTTTTGGCTGTCTGGGTCCTGCCTGCTTCCTACTGAATTTCACACAAACGAGATAAGCACAGCCAAACTTGGCATTCATTTCCTCTATTCCCATGATTGAGCTACAACCCGCATTGTTCAAATACTGGGCCCCCCAAAACAATTAGACAAACAAAGACAGAAAAGGAGAAAAAGAAAAACATGGGGCAAGTTGTTGAAATGAGGAAATCAATGTATGACATACACACAAGAAAATGATGGCTCACAACAGATATGTCTACATAGATCTGGATTTGAACTCTCACTCCAATGCACCTTCAAAACACAGGATGGGTGCCTTATCCCTCTTTGCCACACAAACAGCTTTGCAGCAAAGAAAGGAACTAAATTTGCACACAGTCAACTGCAACAACAGCTACAGTGATATCAAACCATACAACTGTTATGTGTACATTTATCATTTTTGGATGTAGTGCACCTAGTGATCACAAAACCTGTTATGATTATTGCTTGTAAATACACAGCTCTGTCTTACATTTTTGTGTTTGTTGGCTATTCTTCAGTTATCTGACCAGTACACTGAGACATGAAGTGTGTAAGCCATTCTATATAATTGCCCTTAAAAATGTGTGAGGATATTAAGTGGGAATAATATCATATACTGTTGCCAACAAATGAAGGCCAGGTTGGATGTTAAGAAACACAACCTGTGAATTGTGTGCTGCTTACTTACATTTCCAACCTTACATCTAACACTTTCTAGATCTAACCTGACTCCCTCAGTGGGAAGTAAGGTAGTCTGCAGTGCTGTTTTTTTTCCTTCTCCCAACTAGTAATCATTCACAGTTACAATCCATTAAAACCAAACACTAAGGGAGTCCATGCAATATGTTTACATCTCCTACATGGATCAGAGTATTCAGGATTCAGAAATTCTAACGAGTTCACACCTCATTTGCATCCTCACCATGCTAACAGCCCTGAATCTACACTATATAAAAAGACAACCATGTAGCTAGGCAAATGGATGATGAGAAGACTTTTTTATGTTGGGAAGACTGCACATAAGCTATTTCTTCAGGATATATCTGTGCAGATGTGTACTGAACTTCAGAAGGCACCAAAGACTTTTACACATTTATCTGTATGCATTAGAAGTGTACTGATGGCATGAGCATGTTTGTCAAGCCATTTCAGAGGTATACATGATTGCAAATACATGAAATCAGAATGCTGTGTGATAAATACATACAAATGGCTCAAAGACAGTTCCTTTGATAGCATTTTTAGCATTTCAAAAATGGTTTGCTAGCAAAATGTGCCATTTTCCTGTAATTTTTTTTGGGGGGGCAAAGGTGAGTTAATGTTATGGCACAAAAAAGATATGTTGCTTTTGTTACTCTCCTTGTTTTGCATCCTGCCTGTTGTTTGTATTTCACATCTGTAGACTGTTTTATGTTTCTGCAGTGAGTAATAATGACTGGCTACCTTTTCTGTTTTATCTGGAAACAGTTATTTTGTAGTTGTGTGGTACTTATGTGTATTATCCTTCTGTTGTCTTTTAGGACACCTAGGAGTATGCCACCCAGGCATGTCAATCCGCGGATGCCCCCCTTCACCGATGCTGAGAACCAGTTGACTGTGGATGCCTTTAGGCAACATGGTGGTTTTCTGCTGGAAAGGGGAACAAGAGATATGGCATGTAGGATGCAAATATGGCACAAGATAGTTGATGTGAATGCCATGGGTGGCCACAGCAGGACATATGAGCAGGTGCACCACTGGGCCACTGACATGATCACATCTGCACCGAGGAGAGCAGCTGCAGTGGGCTGTGACTAGATGGTTACTGGGGAAGGGCCTGCTAGGGAACCATCACTAACACCCAATGAAGAGCTCTGGACCAATATCAGGATTCCAGACAGCTCCTGGGAAAATGCAGTACAGCATGTGCTAGATGTTGGAGCAACAGTTTCAGAGACAGCAAGCACATCCCAGGAGGAATTTCTAGGCAGGCTTTGGTATCTCAACAGTTGACTACTGCTATATAGTAAAACAACTGAAATCAATAAGATGCTTCTGTGACACATATCTTTTTTGGGGGGATTGAAGATTTCTACAGTTATTAGCTTAGGTTGGAGTTGTCATCCACATTATTGTTGAAAGTCTAGTTAATGGACATATAACGGGGTAAAAGTATTACCCCATGTGTTACTGTTAATTGTGATTATGTTGCCTTTACCTCTTGCTTAACTTCTTCCAGGACTGTCTGGATTGCAGAGGAGAATCACATCTACAGATGGTAAGCCAAACATTTTTATGTCAGTACTTTAAAGAGCTATTTTAGTGTGTGCTGTTGATGTCACACCTGTTGCATGTGTTGCTGTACTGTCTGTAATAGTGGCAGCATTGTTACTTTGTTAGCATATATTGCAGTATAGTAGTGTAGGTATTATTTTTTTCTTGTGTTTGTTGCTTTTTATCACAGGTGATTATGACAGTGGGAGTGTGGGCCCTCTGCCTCCTGATGTCAGTGTGTCAGCAGACTCTGGTGGTGACCAAACTGAGGCACAGTCGGGGGGTGCAGAGGTTGATTCTGACAGTGAGGTTGACATACAGCCATCCTGTGCAGTTCTATCAGACACAGTCAGTAGGTCTACTCCTATCTATTCCAGTGAGCCCTCAGATATTGGACAGCTGAAGGGTGAGGCCAATGATCAGGGAAGTGTGGCTACAGTGGCTTCAGTGCATGCTGAGTCTGGCCATAACCAAAGTGTGGGTGAGATGTCATGCAGGAGGGTTGATAGGGGTGCTCAGAGGGGCCCTGCTGTCCCTCCACCACCTGGTGCAGGTGTCTCTTCCTGTGCAACTTAGTGTATGTTTAGGGCCATAATGGAGGCACAGGCATGTTCCCATAGGTGCTCCAGACAAATGTTCAAGGTTATAGATGTGGCACAGGCTGACATGTGTAACTGCCTCCTTCATGTTGCCAATTCAATGGCTCGAGTGCATGACACATTGGAACGAGGAGTGTCTGTCATGGAATGAGCATTGTCTGTGATAGAACTTGTGCTGGGAGGTAACAGTATCCTCAGATCCTCATCACTGGTCATGTCCGATGCAAGCAGTACACTGCCAATACATGGGAAGGTAATGGTTGTGTGAGTTGCCTGGCATCAGTGTTACTATATGTATGTGAGTAGAAGAAAGGTTTTAGGCCCCTAGGTGGTGAGTGAGTGTGCTATGTGTTATCTCTTAGCCAATGCAAGGGCATACTGAGCACACCTACATCTTCGTACACCCACAACAGCTCTCCTCTGACTCCTCATCTGCCTGTGGCAGTGGTGACCTTGGCATTGGTGATGGGATGTGTTCCCATTCCCCTTGCTGATCCATGCTGAAACTGTTTCCTCAGGATGCTGTTTTGTAGCATGGCACATATTGTGAATACTTCTGTACATGTCCATAGACTGTACTGCAGGGCTCCTCCAGATGTATCTAGGCACCAGAACCATGACTTCAGCAGCCCAAACACATGCTCTATGATATTTCTGGTTTGAGCATGTGACTCATTATGGCATTCTTCCATGGGTGTGTGTGCATTTCTGATGGGTGTCATCAGCCAAGGTTCCCATGTATAGCCAGCATGCCCCAGTATATGACCCTGTGGGATATCCCTCCTTGCAAACAAGGAAATCATTGTCGATTTTAGGAAGAAGAAAAAGCCACACACCCCTATCATCATCAATGGTGTCACAGTGGAGAGAGTAAATAGCACCAAAATTCCAGGGATACATGTCTTGCAAAACCTAAGCTGGGCCACAAATACTTCCTACCTTATAAAGAGAGGCCAGCAACATCTCCACTTCCTTAGGAGACTTCACAGAGTTAACCTCCCCCCACAGGTCCTACTCACCTTCTACAGAGCCATGATTCAGAGTGTACTGACCAACATTGTTGTCTGGTACGGAAATTGCTCTCAAGCTGATTGGAAGGCACTGGAAAAGATTCTTAAGCAGGCTACAAAACTCATTGGCTCCAACCTTCAATCCCTACAGGACATATATTCAAACAGATGCTATGGCAGAGTCCAAAACTACTGAGGGATATACACCATCCAGCTCAAGGACTGTTCAAACCCCTGCCAGCAGGGAAGTGCTACAGAAGCATTAGATGCAGGACATACGGATTCCATAATAGCTTCTTCCCACATGCTATCAGACTGCTGAATAACAAACCCATAGCCTAACGCACTACATGGGTAAAACATTATTTGTGTGCAAACATCATTGTTGTTTACATAAATTCTCTGAATGGCTCACTTCATATGTCTCTTTCTGCACTACAAAAACTGTGAACTGTAAGTTTATGGTATATATTGGTGGTGGGTAAATTTGCATGTGTGCCTCTCTTATTTATTATAGTACTGTTGTTTGTATATCCTTATATTTCTACTGAGTCTAGTCCGGCTGTTGTATCTGTTGTGCTTCTGATGTAAACAGTTTTCGTATTTGTTTTACTTTATTTACTTTTATGTATATTATTTTTTTTATTAATTTTTATTTAATTTTTTTATTAATTTAATCTATCTTCCTTCTGTAAACTGTCATTCATATGGTATGAGCCAGAGTATCAAAATTTCATGCAGGGATATACACTTTTTTCTATGTGTTGATCTGTATGACAATAAAGTTTACTTTGACTTTGAAACATCTGGTACAGTTGGGAGGTGTGCTATATGTGAGTCATGGTTGCCAGCACACACGTTCAAGATGATTCCCTTGGCATTACACATGACATGGCAGTTGATAGAGTGGTGGCCCTTTCTGTTTCTGTGGAGCCTACATTGTTCCCTGCGTGGTGCCTTCATTTCTATATATGTGCAATCTATGGCAGCCAGTAGTTCAGGGTAGTGTGCTACACAGCAGAACTCCTGCATATTTCTCGCCTTTTCCTCAGTACCACAGAGAAAATATATGTGGTCACTAGCATGTTGAGGCATAGTATTTAGGAATTGGAGGAGGATCCTGGATGCTGATCCTTGTAACACCCCCAGCATGTCCCCTGTTGTCTCTGAAAGGTACCTATAGCTAAGATTCTAAGGGATACACATACCTTTGTCTCCACTGGGATGGGTTCCCCTCAGTTGTCTCTGGCTCTGAGTTGAGGACGGCAGAGTTCGCAGAGTTACTGTAGTGTGTCCATGTCCACCCTGTAGTGCTCTACAATTTCCACATCATGTAGATTGTGAAAAGTTAAATGGGGACTGAAAATACTCCTTCTTGGCTTAGGATTATTAGAAGCAGCAGCATTGGCATTCTGTCTGTACAGACTCCTTTCCATGCCTGTATTCCAAAAGTTTTGGAATTTCGCAGGAAAAAACAGCACAAAGTCAAAACGGATGCTTTACAGCTTGTTGAATAGCTCCACCATGTTGGATTGGTTGATTAGCATGCAATTTAGCTGCATATGTTGTAATTAGCATACCATGGTGTTTACCTTGTTTGCACGCATGGTGCTTACTGAATCTAAATTTCATTGCTACTGTGTGTACATTGTGGCGAGACGTGCACACAGTAGAAAATTACCAGTTTACCTTATAGGACTATGATATCAATGCTGATTATATCACTATTTCAAAACTATGTTAGTGAATTATAATACTTGCTCTTCATGAAAGTTCATGATTGATATCATGCCTACCCATTATGAATGTCTTCTTTCCATGACTTCTGTTACACCACTTCCAAAAAACAGCATTTTTTATTTTTTGTTTTGTTTTTACAAGAGAAAGAGAGAGAATGTGTTGATCTTTTATACTTACTTTTATTGTAAAGGATTTTTAATTTGTAAACAGCAGCTAATGTCTTCATCTCATCAGTTTCCAATTCCTAAGTATTTGTTTTGTTCTTATCAAAAACAACTATTATGTATGTTTATTTGTTCATGTTTGTTCTAGGGTCCTGTACCACTCCACTTACCTGGTTAACAAATAAAAACATATATATATATAAATGTGTAGTAATTCTGGAAATGCACTTGGAGGTACAAGTTTACAAAAGCACCCACACAGGTTATTAATCCAAATCAGAAGAAAAATGGAAAAATAGTCCAGTCATCTTTATACAGTATTTACACAGTCAGAACTATACCTTTATACCAAACGTCACGGCCCATGTCAGTAATTCAATTAAAATTCAATTAAAAACCTCTCCCCAAAGATGTGTTTCTTTGGCAAACCCATCTGTAGGTCCTACCAGGCCTTCCTTTCAGCTTCAACAACCTTAAAAAGTATTCACCTGGGTTTTGTCCCAGGACTCATCCACAAGTAGTCTTAGTGATATCTTAAAGTCTACAAATTTTGGACCTTTAGCCAAAGCCCCTGCTTTATGTTATGCTGAACCTAAGAAACTTACTTTCAGGTCTTATTTGAACAGACACATTTTTATAGGCAATTGGTGTCTTATTATCTAATACATTTGATTGCCCTATAGAACTGTTGTAAGAACTCTTTTACAAGCACAAATTCTTTATCCAATTCAAATGCACATTTTACGTTTTCCGTATACAAAGCACTGTTAAAGGTATATTTTACACCTTTTTCCATAGACAAAATGTTACAACTCACCCCCTACCAGCACACAACAACTAGTTTTGGACGTACAGTGATGTGCTATGAGACCATGGCAACCCATCAGGATTTCTATTAACCAAATCAAGCCTATGGGATACTTTGTACTGAAATGGTTGTGTGCCTTGTAGCAAATGTTTGTATTGCCATTGTGTTCCTTGTTTAACCATTGAAATGAAGCATATTCAGTTACCAGGATGAATACCTGTCAAGCACAAAAAATCTGGACAATTCCTACAACAATGGGGGGACGAAGGCCAAAAAATAGGGACAAACTTTAAATATTGCTCTTATAAACTTAGAAAGCTGCTATTATAACAGGATTTGTATTAGCATGCATTTTCTGAATGATATTAAGTCTGAAACTCAAATGTATATCATTATTTAGTCACTTCAAACCCAAGTGATTTGCCAGAAAACCACAAATTTTAGGAGGAACAGACTAAAAATATGAGGCAAAAATCTGGACATTCTGTGAAAATCTGGACAGTTAAGAGCTGTGAAGTGCCTTAAACAGTATTTCAAGAAATAGAAGGCTCATTTCACTGCTAATTCATCTATCCATCCATCCAACCATAACCCCTTTTTCCCATTTTTGCGCATGGGGTCACTTTAACAGTGACAATCATCAAGAGCCAAGGTTTACACTGCCGGGTGGCTAGCCCTGCCACAGTAGTACATCCACACCACACACTCGTACGCACACTCTCACCTATGGTCAATTTAGAGTGTCCACTCCACCTACTGCATGTCTTTGGAATTTACCTTACTGATATTCTGTATCAGTTTTTAATCACAGATGGTATTTAAGGTTTTGTCTCCATGTATGTCAGACTACAGGGAAAGCATGAAGTTAAATTGTTAAAGCCGTTAAACAGGAGCCCCGGGCAGCCCCCCCACACCTTGTCTGCTTCCCATTTTGCATGCCATACATAATTTATGTAGTTTGATTCTAACCATTCTTCTGTAGTCTCTCTTTTTGTCAAGTTGCTTTTATTTACACTACAGTCATTGTACATACATGTACACCTAATGCATGGCGTAGTGCATCTTCTGACAGTTGGCCAGAATGTTATTCATTTCACTACTAATCACTCACTCCTTATGATCGGATATTTTTTTTCAGCAATGGCTAATAGTTCCTGATATAACACACAAGGTTCTACTCACCTTAAATATTTTCAGACAACACTGCTGTCAAACCGATTTCAGATGCATCCATATACAGGAGTAAATTCTGCAGCAAAAAGTCAAGAGTTACTAACTGGCTTAGAACATGACAGAGTTTTTAACTCATTAATGCACTATGCATATATATTTGTTAATGGATTATTGAGATGCATAGCTGTCTCACGAGACCATTATACTTTGAAAGGAGCTTCTCCATTAGTGAGACCTGTCAAAATATATGTGGTAGTTTTAAAATTAGGTAGAAATTTTCTGCAGTGCCCTGCTAGTCCAAGAAAAGTCTTCACCCGTCTTTTTGTGGAGAATACAGGGTATTAACAGTGCTGTAGTGTTAGTGATTTGCCAGAAAACCACAAATTTTCTCCGTCTTTTTGTGGAGAATACAGGGTAGTATTTAAGACCTCCCTTTTTCCTAGTTTTTGTACCTCACCTATTCCTATAAGATATCCAAAATATTTGGTTTCCATCATATCTGGCCTTATAGACAGTAACATGGCCTGCACTTTAGGTAAGTGAGACCCCCTCCCAATCCAGTGAATGAATATCATACTGTCTAAGTATGTAGCAGAATATCAAGAGTGAGACTTTAATATTTTATCAGTTAGTCAACAAAAGGTGGCTGGGACTCATTGTAAGTGAAATTGTGGCATTGTCCCCTGAAATAAGCATTCAGGGGCTCAAAAAGCTGTTGTTTTCTTTAACAGGGGGAGAAACAGTACTGCCAGTGCCTCCTTGTCAAGCCTAATATTGTCAAATATTTGGCCATCCCTAGGCTATCTGTTAATTTATGAATTCTGTACATGGCACAGCTATCAAACATTGAAATGCTAATATGTTTCCTAAAGTCATTAGAAAACTCTGGAAAGTCCATCAGTTTTAAAAACTAACACTACAACACTGTTAAAGTCACATCATGACTCTTCTGTTACTCCTGTTTTGAGATATTTTGAACATCTTCTGCTGCTACCGTGACTGGTTCTCTGTAAGTTTCAGTCTGTCATTACAGGTGTTGTCTCTGTGTTATGTTCTGTCAGTCACAGTTCACAGTGACATGGCTGAGAACATTGCTTTATTTCCTAATAAGAATTCTCTTCTTTCCTGCTTTTATACTTTTTGACAAGAATTCCTTTAAATAGACTTGATTCTCTAGTTACTTCTGTATGAACTTCAGCTTACAAGCTAGCCACAGAACTTTCTACATACTTCCATTACCTCTTCACATTAATGTGATAGATTTGCTCTGTCCTTGTCTTTCCTTGCTGTCTAGCCTTGCATTCAAAACTATAGCTGGATCATTTGATACCCTGTACAATTCCTGAACTGGTATACCCCTCAACTCCAAGTTGAAGAACTAAAAAAAAAACAACAAAAATAATCAAACTAAGCAGTATCAACATTCATCTATGAAGCCAAGATATCCTCACAATTTCATAAAGCATACTGGTGTTACACTCCCACACCACTGGCATCTACTAATCACCCCCAACAGCTTGCAGCTGTGGCAGCTACCCCCATTTTTTTCTACCTTAGTTATGGCTCTGCTTGTAATTCACTGCATTTATTCTTTCAATGCCCTCAAACAGCCCTTGCCACTTAGCCAGATATTTGTTCCCCGTGGAGGGCACTAATACTATTACCTAATCTTTTGGGTTAGATCGTCTAAGATGGGCATTAATACTATTACCCAATTTTCTGGGTTAAATTATTTAAATTGGGCACTAATACTATTACTCAATCTTCTGGGTTAAATTGTTAAAGTGGAACTCTAATACTATTTCCTGATCTTCTGGGTTAAATTGTTTAAGTTGAACAGTAATTTTATTAACCAAACCTCTGGATTAAATTATCTAAATTGCGCACTAATATTACCCAATCTTCTGGGTTAAATTGTCTAAACTGGGCTCTTATACTATTGCCTGATCTTCTGGGTTAAATTATCTAAGTTGGGCACTAATATTACCTGATCTTCTGAGTTAAATTGTCTAAGTTGGGTATTAAGATTATTACCAGATCTCCTGGGTTAAATTGTCTAAGGCATTTTTATTATAATCACATTTTTCATTTCCTGAGATTTCTGCATATGGTCCTTTACTATGGGTTCAGCTACTTTTACTTTATCCTGCAAACTGATATAATGTCCTACCACACTTTTAAATTGCATCCTGTCTTCTTCCTAAGCTTCCACACTAATGTCAAGCAGTCCTCTGGCATGTGTCAAACAAAAGTTCAATAGGGTAAACTCATTTGAAGACTATGGCATCTCTTTTATTACAGACAGTAAGTTGGAGATCAGCTAGTCCCAGTTCTTTTCATCTGCATCAAGAACTTTCCTTAGTAAGGAGTTCAATGTTTTATTGAACCACTCAACTGCTATTATAAGTCTACAAATTAAGTGGTAGTCTGGTAGTTAGCACAGAGGATGATGGCTGTGAACTGTTAGCAAACTTCTTCCTGTAGTCCTGAGTTTTATTCCCTCAGTCTCCATTTGCCTACTATGGGACTGTGAGCAAGTTTCTTACACCAGACAATACTATGGGGTAATTAAAAAACTGTGCTAGGCTAATCAGTAGTCTCATGGATTACATGCCTAGTAACTACCTATGAACCTATGTCTTCTGTCCACAAAGAGCAGACCTAGACAAAAATCCTCCTTCTGCTTTAATGTTTCAACTATCTGAACTTTTTGAGGGTTCCGTTTCTCTTTAGTATTCTGTTCCCCATGGACTAGAACTCTCACTGTTCTTACCTGCCACACATTTACTTCTTATTATCATTTTTTTATCATAGGTTCATCACTTAAGTGCCCTGGATCTTATATTTTTGTCATCTCTGTCACTGTTGTAATACTTTTGTAAGTCTCAGTGCAAGCTTCTGTCTTGTACTGACATCATTAACAGTAATGGATATATTTTGCTCTATAATTGAGCTACGTTTCAAGTAACACACAGGATCTTTTAATGTTTATCTGCTGCTAGATAATAGCCCCTTTTGTAGTTACTTTGCTAGCTCTCTTCTCCTGGTTTTGATTCTAAATCTTTGTATGATATCACTATCTTGTTCCCTCCACCCAATTCTTATACAGAATGGGCAAATCCAGCTGCTATTAGGTGCATCAACCTGCCACATTATGTCCAGGGGATTCTCCCTTCTCACACATTTTCCATAATTCTTTGAAATGGAAAAATATTTTTCTAATATAAAATCATAAGTTGAATGAACAGTTACCCTTACAAGGATGCAAGTTTTCCCTAACACTGTTTGAATTCTACATGTTTGAGGGTATATTCATTTTTATAAGCAGAGGGAATTACAGCTTATGAAGAAAGGGATGTTTCTAGATCTAGAGATGTCATTGCCCCCCTTTACTCAGTCCTCATTAGTCAGTCACTGAATACGATGCCCCCTTTGGCATATACCTCTACAGACACATGCAACTACTGAAACACCCACAGAGTTACCTTAGTAAAAGCTACAAGCCTTAAACAACATGTCTTACATGGACTGACTCAAAGCCTCATCACTAAACTCAGTATCCTGCATACATGGCATCCATCACCCCAGTACTGATGGATTTACTGAATACCAGCAAGTCAAATAGCATCAGAAATACTTGATGTAAAGCTATAAACCTCTTCTGCAACATCAACTAATGCTAAATAAATACTTTGTTTAAATACTTTATCCCATTCATGTGTCCCCTCAAAATTTCTATGATATGATCCCAGTTATTCTCATTAGGGGCAATATATTATTATCGTCATGGGATGGGTAAGGCCAATCTCTAACCAAATGAGATTTGAGCGCAAAAAGGGAAACTGGCTAGGCTTAAAATGGCCCTCAAGGGCAGCTTCCCTAGTACTTAGCTATGAACCTATATTGCCATGAATACATATTACTTCCATTGCCAATCTTACATTTACATGCAAGGGGGACCTGTTACAAGGATAGTTATCCTGTCAGAGTCTAGCAAAGTGTGAATGTCATTCCATTTCAGAAATAAAGTAAATGTCTCTAGTTTAGCTATAACACAATCACTTACTGCTGACTCAATTATTCTAGCTGGAGTATTATCACATTACATAACACAAGCTTCATTTGTAGCATGTATCTAAGTTTTCACATAACTATTACTAGCATTTTCTTCAGTTAAAGTGGACCAGTATCTGCTTATGTGACTCCTCCCAATATGCTTGAAACAAGTTAACCTATGACTTGTGATTTTTGCTTCACGGAAGACTCCAATTTTTTTAAGTCAGAAGCAGACAGTTTGGTATTAAACAGTGTGTAAGTAACATACATTCTCACTTTGCAATACCCACTATCTGACAGTCCTAGGCAATGCTGTTTACAATCAGCATACATTCCTAACATTTTCATTTTACTACTACCATCTTTTTCTAACCACAGTTTTAAAATATGTTTCAAGTCATATATCTGCGCTCCTACCAGTTTGTCAAAACTTTAACGTCCAGTTGTAGAACTTAATGGATAGCACTTCAGAAGTTATACCATCCCTAGTCAGTTCTTTTTTAATTTTATCTCAGTTATCTCCATATCTATACATGTATAAATTAATCCCCTCCCACCAACATGGTCTATCTCTAGATTTCCCATCACTACCACTAGTCCCATTTGACCTTTTTTTGTCAAAAATTACTGCGTAATTTCTTTTTTCTTTAGCTCACCTCCTACCCGGATTGGCTACAAGCAGTTCTGCCAAGCACTTTTAATGGCTTATTTTCACCTCAGCAAATCCTACAAAGCAGGCTAGCAACACACTGAAATTGTTGGTTAAAGCACTACTTCCAAAGTAAGCACCTAACAACGGAACTCCTTATGAAAATGTGCATTGTTTTTTGCAATTTAACACAAGATCTTGCATAATCTGGTTGTATTTTGAAATAAAGTCTAAACAAATACTGAACATGGATAAAAATGCTCACTCAGAGAAACTCAACAGAAAACAAATGCAGAGACCCTGCTTCCAGCAGTAAGTTTAGTACTGTTTTCATTATGTGTAGATTTATCAGCCCTTAAGCTATTTGCACACTCCTAGGAGAAATCAGCTGCATATGTTTTTCGTGTGCACGTGCGTGTGTGTGTGTTGTGGCATACTGAATAGATAAGACTTCAGAAATGATGTGCTGTATATACTACATATTATGGTAAAACGTGTTAGTTTCATGTATAGATGGTACATTACTGTACTAAATCATGTAGTAGGAGTTTAATCTGAACCACCTGCTGAAGCGCAACTAAAAGCATGGCCTGTAGGTTGAAAAGACAAAGACATTTGCTTATCTTTTTTTTCTTTTCAGTTCCACGAGTGGAGACTTTTGAGGGAGCTATGATCAAAAGAACCTATGGCTTGTCGGGAGACTACCTGACAATTTACTTGTGGACTAGCAGAAGCCTTTCAGTAGACTTACTTCTGGAGTACCAGGAAACCAGTTCTGGATGTGTGAGGAAACTTAACCAGAGCTACAATATCTAAGGATTGCAAAGATTTATGGCATATTACTGAGAGACTTTAAAACAGGCTACCAAACAGTAAAGTGCAACTGTAAGTGATCAGAATTATATGAACCAGACTATGTTGATTTTTATTTATTTTGATTTAACTTCTTTTGTACTAGAATTAACGTATTTTCTCTAGTGACTGTCAGTTGCTATTCTTTGGTTTGGCAGGCATAATTTAGTCTATATACACCAAACTGCATTAATTCCTGCATTGATGCCTGAAAGTGCATAAACATTTGAAGTTAATTTCCTCATTTAAAAAAAGAGAAAAAAACTGGGTTTTGTTTGTGAATCAATCACTACCTTGTGTTAACATGGAGCGATTTATAGAAACCCGAGTGAAGACAAAAATAAAATACAATTCAGCATGTTGTGGCTCTTTGGGAAAACAGTACAATTCTTCAGGAGATGGATAAGAGCTACCAATAAATGTAGTCAGGATACAAAATTAAATAAATATGATAGCATGGAACTGACCACTCCAAAGACCACCACACCACTAAGGAAACTGAATAAACATAGTAACACTGAAGCAGACCTTGCTACTGTTGAAGATAACACATCCAAGAGAATTGGGTTTAGTGTGACTGGGTTACAATTTTATCATCATAGTTCACAAGTTGAAGGACTATATTGGTATGAAGGGTACTGAGTATATGGATTATCAGAAACTTAAAAAGGGACTGCTAGTTAAGGATGTTGTGTCTTTAGAATAAAGTAACACAAGTTCATAGTTGAATATTTAGTTAAATCAAAATTTAACTATCTGTTAATGTCTGATTTTAAGCCTACTTTAAGTTTAGAAACAAAGGTGAACAGCAAAAGTAAAACAATACACATGTTAACAGTTGTTAAGTTTTAAACTGCACTAAGAGCACTTATAAATTGGTTGTACTAACTGAAATTTTACTAGCTAATTAAGCACTAGTTAAAACTGAGAAACCCAAAAGCTGTAAACAGAAATGTGTAGATGACAGATGACAAAAATTGTCAACAACCAAAATAATCTGTTTCCGATGTGGGAAGAGGGGGTACATTGCTATAAATTGTTTTATTAGGAATGTCATTTCTATAATATGATTTCTAGTCAACATGCTAGTAAATAAAATGTCAATGCTATGCCTATAAAATGTCATTTTTCAACCAATATTCTGATAACGGAAATGCACCAATGGAGTGTAAAGTAATTGCAAGTATAGTAGAATCCGTATATTGTCTCTGTGCCAGCACTAACATAGTTAAAGGTTGAGTACTGTTGGATAAGGAAGAATTAAAAGGGCTACTAGATTCTGGAAGCATGGCCAAACTTATTAAGTAACCTCATGTCTGTAGATATAAAACACATAACAAGACTAAGGTAGAAGTAATTTGTGTAGACAGGGACAGGAAGAAGTATCATATAACACATCTTGCAGCTCAAACTATAAATTACTACACACTGTAGCTTTGGCAATTAATTTAACAAATAATGTCATAACAGGTCAAAATTTCTCTTAGTTTAAGGTTGTGTAAAAATTATGGGGAAGGACGTTCAATTAAACATCCTGTGGCCTGAATATACCTCTAGTAAAATGGGTTGGGGGGTTAGTAGCAGCAGCCTGGCACACTTTGATAAGCAGAAAAAATAGGTGCAGAAACTACAAAATGAACTAGAATATGACTTTGGTTGGAATACATAAAAGACAGAGGAGACAGACTTTTTCAAAAACATGGGTTTATTTGTAGAACCAAAGTGAAAACAAAATAAAACTGCAGCCTACTGGAATTTTCAAAGCAAGTCACGGTTAAGATATATACATTATTTACAGCACTTTAGATTAAGTTTAAAGTCTATAGATGTACTCCACTTCACAAGCTTAGTCCAATACAGCTATTCTAACAACAGGGCTGTTATAAAAATTTCAGCTGAAGGTCTTGTCAGGCTTTTTCCTTCAGCTCCACCAAATAACATTTTCAAATACTTCTCCAGAACTTCCCTCTGGCTAAATTCACAATTAGACCTGACTAGGCCAACCAACTCCATGTTTCTTAGCTCAGAACCCCTGTTCTGACATGCAATGAACCTCTGACTGAAAAAACAACTTCCTGATTTGACTATGTCAAACAGTCTCCTTTTCTACATCTCTTAACTTGCAATTAATCTTCCATTAACTGACTAAAAGAAGCAATTTCTTACTTAACATGCTGTGAGATTTATAGAGCCAAGTTGCATTAAAAGGCATTCTACTCACTTTCCAACACACAAGCTGTCACTAATAAATAAACAAATAAACTATGTATATATATATATATATATATATATATATATATATATATATATATATATATATATATATATATATATATATATATATATATATATGGCATTTCTCATTTTCAAACATTTTTATTATCAAATTAAATAAAATCAGCTAATCACACATCCCAGCTTGTATTTCTGTGTGAGATCGCAGTGCAGTGGGGATAAGGGAATTTTCCCCTTCTCCACTGCAAAGTGATATTGGAGTTGGTATATATAATAAGCAAACGTTGTGGGAGGATGCAGGCCCCCACAAGGGAGGTGCAGGGGTCATGGCCCCTGCAAAAAGAAATAGTTTTTAAATTCATTCTTTTTAGTTTTGGTAGGTTACATTTCAACCATCTGTGCTCAATGAGTTAAAGTTCAGTATATTATTTTCATTGAAGCAACAGACATCCAATATATATATATATATATATATATATATATATATATATATATATATATGTGTGTGTGTGTGTGTGTGTGTGTGTGTGTGTGTAGAGAGAGAGACTGCGAACACTTCAGGATTTATGGATTTAAATAAAACATTGTACTATATGAAGAATTCAACAGGAGAACATGAGATTACTGCAAACAGCAGTGACATGTGGAAGCACAAAACATAGGACTGTAATGCTCTTCTTGGGTTGTACTGAAGTTTTCTAAGCCTCACAGAAGTGTGCCAGTGCATTTACAGTCTCAAAATAAAATAAAAATAACTTTCAGTTTTTGGTACTTGCCTGTCTCATTCTAGTGAATGACTAAAACTGCATAAACCTGTAACAGCTCTTTCTTATTTTCTGGGTCCCGCACTACAGAGCAGCTGCAACAAAGTAAAACAAGTAAACATCTCTCTCAGGTCTCAGAGGAGGAAATGGTTTCTTGCTGTGAACTCTTGCACTAACAAGCAGATGCAACAAATTAAAACAGGTAACAAATTTCACTTTCTCAGGTCTTGCATCATCTGTGGTTGCAACAAAGTAAAATAGGTAAAAATGCTCTTTCTCTTCACTGGGTTTTATTCTGGAAGACCTTACGAAACTCCAAAAACAACAACAGTGAAATAAAGGCTCTTTGCACAGATGTATGGGAGCAGGGTTAAATTTAAGGTCCAGTAGGATGTACTAGGCCTTTTTAAGCTTAGCCATGCATCCCAAGTCTCTGACAAGTTCTGGTACCCTTGATAAGTGTAAGCAGGGGCTTGGGAGATGAAAGATTTATGAGCAGGGGCCTCGGAATGAACCATTTACAGGCTTCCTGTATCCATTAGAGACATAGGTAACAAACCAGGGATGAATTTCTTGCTCCCATCCATTGTTCAAGTTACACTTGAATTGGGTTAGGAAGGAACTCTGCTTCATATGGATGGTAGCCTGTTCCAGAGAAGAGGTAGTCTCTGGGATTTATACCTGTCTATCCAGCAGGTCCTATTTATATCACAGGCAAGGTTTAAGTCTTTATAATGGGTAATTCAAGTGATGTTTGTTTTGGGGATATCCAGGAGGTACATCAGGGTGGGGTCTAACAATGCCTTGTATGCCAGGCATAGATCTCCCCACAATAGCCTGTAGGAGACAGAATACAGGGATAGAGCCTTGAGGCAGTCTTCACAGGACATATTACTTATGTCCTGTATTCTTTTACTGAGGATCCTCTGTGGATGTTCCAGTTGTTGAATGTGCCTGGTTAGGCAAGAAAAAACTCAAGGTCAAGTCTTTTGCCATACCCTTGACTTTCAATTGGTGCAAGATTTGTGCCTCATAACTTATATGGAATAATCATCAAAACTATGACACAGAACAAAAAATTGCAATAATACATTTTAGGCACAAAACACATTTTAATAAAGAAAAGTCTTACTGCTGGGTAGTATAGAACAGAAGGAAGTTTCTAGCAAATGACTAGCACAGTTGAGGGCAAAAACAACTTTCAGATGATACCTCCACACACAAGCTAACTGTTCCTCTCTGGATTACTACTTTGACAAGGAAATGTGACTACCACACTCCAAAATCACTTGGGTATGCAGACTGCCCAGTGAATGATGTATATTTTTATCTATGTTCTTCAAGAGTTAATTCTACAAATCCTTTTGACTCATTGGATTCCTGATTTATGAAATTTTGTCTCTGGTCTCAGCTTATACTGACTGCTGTCACCTTCTGTGCTTAATTACTGTAGCTAATAGGAATTTCATATAAGGGCCAGACACCCAGAACACTGTTATAAGCCAGCACCTATTATTATGTGCCTAACTCCTACAGTATTATCTGCACAGTGTGTTTTATATATATATATATATATATATATATATATATATATATATATATATATATACACACACCACACACACACATATATATATATATATATATATATATATGTATATATATATATATATATATATATATATATATATACACACACACACACATACATATATATATATATATATATATATATATATATATATATGTGTGTGTGTGTGTGTGTGTGTATATATATATATATATATATATATATATATATATACTTCCCCGGATAAGTGGTGTACAGACCAAGTGGTGTGGAATGTTGAGCACTGATGACACCTATATGGTAAAATCGGTTTCAAGTTATGGAGGCTGGTTGTTTTATTGGATGACAGCTATGATTTTGCCTTGATTGTCTTTATTTTCAAGTGAAACGGAATTAAATGGAAATGTGTCATTATATTGAGCTGATGTGTTTCCTACACTGTTCCACATGCTAGGTCTAACAGCTGTGCTGCATGCTTATGTTTGAGGGAAAAAAAAAAAAAATATATATATATATATATATATATATATATATATATATATTGAGAGAGAGAGAGAGAGAGAGAGATTGCTAGACAACATATCGCTGCTCGCATTTTATTGAGTAGTGCCCCTTCCACTTAAAAAGCTCTTTTCTTTTGTTTTACTTTTTGTAATCCCAAATGCAACCTATTGGTTTACATATCACTTTTTTCTAATGATTTTAGTGACAATTAATAATAATCACTGGTGAGTTTGTTTGATGTTTTGTGTTTCGATCAAACTCACCTGTGATTATTCATTTATATAGATAGATTAGATGTGTATGTGTGTGAAAATGCCCCTGGTGCAATATACTGGTGGTTAGACTCATGGTGGTGTGGTAGGGAATACCTCAGGCTTGAACCCTGTACCTTGTATGCAGGTGTTAAAGACCTGAATTCCATACCCACCACCATTTGTAAAAAAAATGCAGATTTTTGCCTCATATTTGATCTGATCTGTTCCTCATAATATCTGTGGTTTATAAATGTTGCAATGCTTGATATTTGATGGTGCAGTGGTAGCATTGTTGCCTCACAGCTGCAGGTTCTCAGGTTTGCTTCTTGGCTGGGATGCCTTCTTTGTGGGGGGGGGGTCTGTATCTTCTCCCTGTGTTTGTGTGGGTTTGCTTTTGTGTCCTCCCATGTTACAAAGACATGTCTGCATTATTTCTTCCTGGGCCTCTGCTGAGAATTGTTTTTTTTGTTCCAAGTCAGACTGTCCTGATTAACAAATGTTAAATAAAATTGACAGGCATTTGAATTTCATACTTCAGGTTTCTGAATGTTTAGTTCCTTACATATTTGATGGTGCAGTGGCAGTATTGTTGCCTCACAGCTATAGGTTTTCTCGTTTGATTCTTGGCTGGGGTGCCTTCTGTGTGGAGTCTGCATCTTATCCCTGTGTTTGTGTGGATTTGCTCTGGTGTCCTGCCATTTTACAAAGACATGTGTCTACAGTATTTCTCCCTGGGCCACTGCTGAAAATTGTTTTTGTTCCGTCAGAAGTAAAATTGACAGGCATTTGAATTTCAGACTTCATATTCTTCAGAAAATACATAGTATCACAACCGTAACACAACCTTTTATTCTAGCAATTTTCTAAGTTTATAAGATGAATATTTGAAATTTGTCCCTATTTTTGGGACTGTATTCCCCCATTATTGGCTTCGTCCAGGTTTTTTGTGCTAAGGTTGACAGCTATGGCAAGAACTGAATTAACTAAATGTTTGAGGGCTGTATTCCCTCATTACTGGGTTTGTCCATGTGTTTTGTACTAAGAGGTTGACAGCTATGGTGAGAACTGAATTCACTAAATGATAGCCATTTAAGTTTCAGTCTTCCTCTTTTACAAAGCAGCTGATTTGGCATAGTGGTATGTTGCTCTGACTGTTTTGCACAGGGAGCTTGGCAGTAAAATGTATGGTTCTAGCAACTTTCTAAGATTATACAAGCAATGTTTGTGTCCCTGGTTTTTGGGCTTTTGACCCCCCCCCAATACATTTTGGCTTTTTCCAGTTTTCTTGTGCTGCAAAGTTGAGTATTGAGTAGATTTTACAAGGAGCTGAGAGCTGTAGGGGAACAGAAGTTTATTGTTGCTTAAGTGAAGTTGGTTTGCCTTGTTAATAGCACAACAGGTTGTGTGCTTGCCTTTGATGCAGAAGGCTGTGGGTTTTACTCCCACAAGGGGTGGATGCTGCCATACTGATAATGTTCTCCTTGGTGAAGATACTAACTATGAGTCCATTATCAGTTTGCCATCCATTTCCTTTTGCAATATTACTAGCTTATCATTTTTTTAATGTAATATAGGCAGCTTATTCCTGAGGGGCAACAGACACTTTATTTTTCGATGAAACCATGAAATATAAAGGTGTTTGCTAGCAGCAACCTCTTCATTAGTTAGATTTCTTTAATGTGGACTTATTTAGATGACTTTTACTTCTTCAGAGATAGTGCATATTTACTGATAATGGACTGTAGAATAGTGCATATTTACTGATAATTGTGGACTGTAGAATTGTGCATATTTACTGATAGTGGTGGACTGTAGAATTGTGCATATTTACTGATAATGGTGGACTGTGGAAGTCTGAGTAGACTTTTATGATAAATGTTCTGAACTGGGCAGTTTTGTCATTATGTGTGCATGCATTTTGTTTCATTGCTTACTGGAAAATGTTCAAAACAAATTTAAAACGCCCTCTAACAACTGTAATATATTGTACAAGGAATATAATTTAGTACAATGAGGAAGGTGTATCAAAGAGCACATGTATGTTTCATATGCAAGGGGCCAATGATTTGAAAACAGCCCAAAATTAATCTTTATCTGCCACTGGCAAAATGTATTTTCTTTGAATGTGGGTTTCAATACTGTTTCAATGAATGTGAGTTTCAAGGGCAGAGAAGTTTTAATGCTAAGCTTTCATTGTGAGACTGCATTGCTTTGTTTAGTAGATGACTTAGTGTTTGTGCTGTAAAATACAAAATAAAACTTTCAAATGAAGTCCAACTCATCATAGAAGTAAAGCAGTATGCACATTAGTGTTTATGGTAAATGGAGTGAAATAGCCAAGTAATGATTCATTGGAATGGCTGCAGAGGCTCCATTCAACCATGATTTTGTCAGGGGGGAAGGGCAGCAAACTCAGACAGGCCCAGCTGAACTATACCTCCCAACTGTCCAGATTTTCAAAGAATGAATAGATTTTTGCTTCTTATTTTTGGTTTGTTCTTCATAAAATTTGTAGTTTTCTGGCAAATCATTTAGAAATTAAGTCACTAAATAATGATACACTGAGTTTCAGACTTCATAACCTTCAGAAAAATGCATGCTAAAGTAAGAACTGTTATTCTATCAATTGTCTCAATTTATACAAGAGCAATTTTTAGTACTGTTTATATGTTCCCCCTATATATTTGGCCTTGTTCAGATTTACTGCATTAACAGGTTGAGAGGTACATGCAAATAAATTACTTTATAGAATTAGGCATAGCCAACCTCTCAACTGTCCCTGATTTTGGCTCAAAATGTTGCTCTTCCCCCTAATAATCCCTCTGCAAAATAGCAATTTTGGGAGAAAACATGGAGGGTTTACAATTAAGAAATAACTGTAATAATCAAAGTTATAGGTTACTTGAAATGCATGTAGATTATTTTATTTTGTCAGCTGCTCAAGTTAGCAGTACTAATATTAAAGTGTCCCTTCTTTGACAGGTTCCCAGCTGTATTGTGTGGCTATTTTATATTTTTGCATTACATTTGGTCCATTTTTCATAAAATTGTGTTTTTTGGCAAATTAGTGACAAATCACTAAAGACTGAAGTTAGAAAATAATGACAGACATTTGAGTTTCAGATTTTATACCCTTCAGAAAAGTCATACTAATGCAAGACCTATTCTATTATCTTTCTAAGTTTATTAGAGCAATATTTAAAAATTGTCCTTATTTTTGGGCATTTGTCCCACTTCTGTGTATGGCTTTGTCCAGATTTCTTGCTCTGAGGTTGAGAGGTATGACAAATGTGTCAGGGCCATCAGTCAGCCAGAGACATTTCAAATTGTGACATACTTGTTGCACCCCACTCCACCATGTAGTGACTCTGGATGTGTCCAAGCAAGGCAAGGAGTAGTTATGCAGTGTAAATGTGCAGTGTGTCCCCCCATCCAAGGTAGACACAAGTACTACAGTGGCTTTTCATCTATCCTTGATTTTGCAGAAAGGTCTGGTTTCTGTCATATTTTTGTACTGTTGATTTATGCTTATTACTCAAAGTGCCTGTTGCTCTGTGCAATGTCTTAATGACTATAAGGTAAGCTTGTCTGAGATCGTAAGATGCAAGTAAGCTTTAATAAGCATACTGTTAAAGAATTGCCAACATTGAAAGCCTTTCTGATGTTGCCATGCAGAGAATACTTCACTAGATAATGTATAAGCCTTGGGTATTAAAGGACAGGATTCCATTATTTTAAAAAGCTCATTACACTTGTTGGAGACTTCCAGTCATCTCTACAGACTTTACCCGTAAACTAAACAGAATGCCAATGATCATGTGTGGTCCATAACCTGTACAGTAATCCTTTAAGCAATGTATCTTGAGCTTGTTTCTTGTTTGCTTTTCATTTTTTACTTACATGTTTTCCCCATGAAACAAGTAGATAGTTGTCAGGC
>NC_056731.1:1581494443-1581501943 GCF_019279795.1 Protopterus annectens | reverse complement strand
TGAGCACTTTTTTTGAGTATCTTTACCCTGGAGAAAATCGATACCAGCTCTTTGTCTACTGACTTAGAAGTAGTTGTATATAGAGGCACTGCTTCTGGAAATGTTGTGGCATAGTCAGTAATCACCAGAATTTGTTGGTAGACATTACTAGACATTATTATTGTTTCTATAAGTTCCATTTCTATGCACTTAAATGGACAGAAATAGGAATCAGTAAAATTTTGAAATCAGTATATGATACCATCTATTGATATTGAAAGTGAGCTATACAAACATTTTCATTTCCCTGGATTCAGTAAACTTTCATGCAGGAATAGCTTACTCTTGCATGGAAGGGACCATTCCCATGCAGCACAGCAGTGCGTCATGCATAGTCATGAAGGTGTGCTGCCATCCTGTAATATGGACACGGTGCTGTGTACAAGTGCAGGGGTGTGTCTGAGAGCAGTGTTCTCAGAATACGCATGGCCTCTGCACACCAGAATTGCCATACGGCAATTTAAATAGAGTGAGATCGCTCATTACATCTCCCAACCCGGGAGGGTAAGAAATCTGGACAAAGCCATACGGGACAATTGTCCCTACAAACCGAGAAAGTTGATAGAATAGCAGGTTTAGCATTAGCATGAATTTTCAGCAGGGTATGAAGTATATAATGCACACCTCTCAACCCATCAGAGTAAGAAATCTGGACAAAGCCATAATGGACAATTATCCCTACAAACCGAGAAAGTTGATAGAATAACAGGTTTAGCATTAGCATGAATTTTCAGCAGGGTATGAAATAATTAATGCACACCTCTCAACCTGTCAAGGGACAATTGTCCTACAAACCTAGAAAATTGATAGAATAACAGGTTTAGCATTAGTAGGGATATTTTGAATGGTACAAAGTAAAACAACACAAGAAATAATTTTTTTTTCACATGTGCAATAAAGTTTAAGATTAGCTGCGCAGATGTGCTTGTTGCTTAGCTATGCTTAGCCCAGCTGAATCGGCACGATAAGTTAAATAGCAATAGATATTTAACATAAGCATTAGTGCAATAGTGTAGTGGTTAGAGAGTATCCCTTGCATGTAGTCATTCATGGTTCAAATCTCACCAAAGCCATTTCCATTTTATATGTGTAATTATTACAATTTTAATTTATTTGTATATTTACGTAGGAAGTAACCTATATTTCCCAACCAGGGTAGTGTATTAGGCCCAGATGTGAGATGTCAGTGTAATAAAGTAGTGAAACCCCCATATAAACACAAGTGCCCTGTACAGTATAGTCACACAAGAATAAATGTTAATTACAGCACATTGGGGGATGTCGGGGAAGGTAAACAAATTTATAATATGTAATGAATGATGAATTAATCTCATACAGGTGGTAGTCCAATAAAATAAAACATAAGCAATGCTAAGCATTGCAAAGCTATGCTAACCGGGTGCAAGCATTGTGTACATATGAATGCTAAGCAATGAGTAGTCCAGCTAAGTGGATTTGCCTATTGGTAAGCAGTGCTGAACCTGCTCCTTTAAGCACTGCCAACCTTAACTAAACAGGTTTGCTCATAGCTTAGCTTAGCTCAGCATATTGAAAACCATCGAATCATGGCAAAGGGCAGGAAATCAGTCGTATTTAAACCCTGCAGGCAAAAATACAGCTCATAACTCATTGTAGCTCCCCACTGTAGGCAGTATGGCAGGTGTCAAAGAGGGCATGCGCTTTCAGGTGCAGCACTGGGGCATAGAGGAGTCCAAGGTCATGGTAAGACTCCTAGTAAAAAAACATAAAGTGAGACTGCTGCAGGACCAGTACCAGGGCTTCCAATACAAAGCGGAACCCTGGGAAAGTCTTGCCCATGATCTCACCAGTGCCACTGGTATCCCTTGGACTGGTGAGCAGGTCTGGCACCAGCATGCTGACTTGAAAAGGAGGAAGAGGGAGCTCTTGGAACTGTGGGTCCAAGAAGCAAGACAGAGGAGAGATGTCCCAGCAGTTTATAAGTATTCATAGCAATAACTGTTTACCAAAGTCCAACCTGTTTATGTGATGGATAAGTATACTTGTTTCTCTATTTTCATTTCAGCTCCAGCTGAGCGGGCTGTGAACCAGGAAGCCCATGCCAGTAGGTTGCAAAGGCTGCATCAAAGGCTGGTGAGTAACAATCCTGCTTGTAGCAGTCATACCAAATAAATATAAAGGAGTAGAATGTCACCTGGCAGTATAAAAATGTGTATGTTGTGTACTGAATAAACCAGACAATATGACAGTAATAGTCCCATATAGATCATATTTAAATAAAAATGTAACTGCTTGGCAATAAAGTTCTAAATCCTGGACTGGTTGTGTTTACTCTGATATTGTATGGCATGAAATGTTGCATTCACCAAGATCTGATATCCGAATAGTAATGTTGCGTTAACCAATGTTTCCCACACTGTGCTACATACAAAATATGTATATTAATGTCTGTATAAGAATGTTGTAATTACAAGGTCAGATTGTACAATCAAGAGAGACTTAGAAAACATGGAAGAAAGAGACAGCAGTTTCTCAATAGCTCACTCTGATGAAACACAAATTGTTGCATTTTTAGCAGACACAGCCATGGTTCGAATCCTAAGAGTGGTAGTAAGCTGTATGCATAATTTTCAACTAGAATTTTGTGAATATGTGTAGAAACAGTCAGGTAGTGTTAACGACCATTCCCTCCACAGGTCTTCAAGGTAAGAGAAGTAGAAAGTAGCTATAAGAAGGCTGAATTATACACTGTGTACAAACGTACCCATGCCCAAACCAAGGCCATAGGGTATTTTAATAATACCTGTAGAGTAATGATTACAGCAATGATCATTAAAGTTGTGAGTACTGCAAGGATATACTAGTTAATTTACATCACCCTCCCACCATATATGCAACAATAATCTAAACACACAAATCAATGGGTATGTTTTACAACAAACCTACTATCGGGACATATGTCCTATTGTTCAACAAATACTGAAATGTGTTTCTATTAACAGTCCATGTTGAAATACTATCATTGGTGGCCTGTTGCTATCAATGTAGCCTGCATGCCGTTGTAATGGCCACTGTGGCTCCCTATATGCATGTGTTCTGATTGCTATGCAACTGTTCCAAATCTGTTGTTTTGGGTTAATGGGAATATCTGTGCATGCTGTTATAATTAATCCTGGATTGTGTTGACTATTACTAACCCACATATGTTCTAAAACTGCAACACCATAGGACATTTGGGAAAGCCGGTCCCAGCGGACCTACCTCTCCCACCTCATCTGGCCATGGCACTGGGCCCCAGCACATCTGGGACCCACACCAGGACGTCCTTGTCCACTGGTCCTGCACCACCTTTTGGTGGAACTGCCTCAGGGGATGGGGCTTGCCCCCCTGGGGAGGCACAGAGAGCATACTGTTACCTGAAGGCAGGACCAGGGATTGGTGCATAGCAAGCTCTGAAAGGAGTTTGGAGATCTGCTCTGCCAGCTTGAGTGCTGCATGGCACAATTAGAGGGTCAGCCTGTTCCTCCTGTACAGCACCCAGCACAGCCACCTTTGGGGCCGTGAAGGTGCAGTGGTGACTGCCCATGGGTGGGGACCTCAGTCCCAATGTTTCCATTTGGGGGCTCATGGACTTCTGATTTCTAAACACCCCTCCAGTCCAAGGTGTTTACCCCCACATGTGTCATATACTGCCCCTGTATGCTGTCTTGTCTGTCTTCCTACCCAACCTACCTCCCCAAATATACCTACTATACTTCCCCAACATCCCACTTTCACCTTAAAAAAGGGCAATCTGTTCCCCCCCCAAAAAATCTTGCCCCATACATAGCTGTCCATTTCAAACACATGTCCACTCGACACATGTAATCTGGTCTAATTGGCTTCACAACACATTACTGTTGTCCTCACCCCCTCTCAGGGGTTTGACTGTCCAAATATAAATCCAAATTCAGTATATATGCACAGTTGATGCTTAAGAAGAAATGGACAGCTATGGACCTTCCCTACACCCATCCTCCACATCCCTAGCTGCTTTCCCTATTGTCTTTTCTTCTGCATGCCCCTTTTTCACCACTCTTCTATCACCCCTTTTTCTTTTCTTTTAAAGAAATTATCATGGGTGTAAGTGGGAGTCAGCTGTTTTATGCAGTAGTAAGCAGGATTAAGCCTGTTTGCACGGTACTAAGAACTGCCTACACAGATTAAGCACTTTTAAGGCTAACTGTCTGTAAGCATATTTAACTGGAAGTTAGCATTAATTACTGCAGCACAAACCTGCTTACAATTGCTTAAAAGTGCCTTAAAAACTCTGCATCCAAGGGCCCTTTTTCTGCCCAGCAACAAAATAATCAGCCCTTGCAAGGCTTGAACCCAGGACTCTTCACACCATAGCCACAGCAATTTACCACTAAACCATCTGAGCTGCAGACATGTCTGATGCTTTTTCAAACATTTCATGCAGCACATTCATTCATCAGTAGGGAAAATGTATTTAGATATATAGGGTCTATATTATAATACCAAAAATCATTTTAAGTGAACACGAGAACATCGACATGTATTGCGCGAACCGTGATTATGTCGAACGTACTAAATCGCAAAATTCAAAAAGTCGAAGTGTCATGGTTGGCCCGTCTGTGGTACAGCTCTGTAAGGTAAGTGTGCGATAGTTATGGACCTTAGGGTTAGGGTGCGGGTTAAGGTAAGTGCATAGATAGGTAATGTATGTAAGGTTTAGTGTAGGGTTAGAATTAGGGTTTTGTTAAATATATGTGTGTGGATTATTTGTTTTGTTTTGGTATATCGCTGTAGGGTAAGTGTGCAATAGTTACGGACCTTAGGGTTAGGGTTCGGGTTGAGGTAAGTGCATAGATAGTAATGTATGTAAAGTTTAGTGTTGGGTTAGACGTAGGGTTTTGGTGCTTTACTTTAGAGTTAGAAGTAGGGTTTTGGTGAGTGTATGTATGTGGTTTAATAATTTTGTTTGGGTAGGCAGTATGTAATGGGAGGAGGAGTTGGCCGACTATGGGGATTCGACTTTTTGTATTTCGTGGTTTAGTACGTTTGGCATATTTGTGTTTCGCGCAATATGTGTCAGTGTTTTCGTGTTCATTTAAAGGGTTTTTCGCTATTATAATATAGACCCAGAGATATATATATATATATATATATATATATATATATATATATATATATATATATAGAGAGAGAGAGAGAGATGTGTGTGTATGTGTATACATATATATATATATATATATATATATATATATATATATATGCACACACACACACACACACACACACACACACACACACACACACACACACATATATATATATAAACAGGCATTTACCGAGGAATTTGGTATGGTTGAGAGGTATGGTCTATATATACATGTATATATTTATGAAGATGCATAAATGTGGACAAATCTATACATGACACATACACACACACACACACACACACACACACACACACAAAAATAAATATATATATATATATATATATATATATATATATATATATATATATATATATATATATATATATATATATATATATACACACACACATATATATATATAGAGAGAGAGAGATATATACATCCACATTCATATCCACATATATGCATACATACATATATATATATATATATATATACAGAAAGGTGAAGAAATATATACATATATATATATATATAATATATATATATATATATATATATATATATATATATATATATATATATACACACACACATATATAGAGAGAGATGCATCCACATTCATATCCAGATATATGCATACATACATATATATAGAAAGGTGAATAAATATATATATATATATATATATATATATATATATATATATATATATATATATGTATATATATATATATATATATATATATATATATATATATATATATATATATATATATATGACAGCTACAAAGATCAGAGGGTCATGCTGCTGCACATTGGAATTCTAAATCTGGAAATTCACTCACTGGAATTATTCCTTAAAATTGGGAACAATGACATCTGTGCTGTAACAGAGACCTGGTTTAAGGCAGAAGGAAGCACTCCTGCAGTACCAGACTATAATAAATTCCACACCTTTTGGTTGCAGAACTTAGACTGTAGCTCCAAAGGTGGTGGTATTCTCATATTCATAAAGGATGCTCACACCTCCAGAGTGGTAGACCAACATTACGCATTACAGATCCTGCAGGCGTAGCTGACATTGGGTAAGAAAGTGGTTCAGGTTGTAGCCTTCTATAGGTACCCATACATGTCCAAAGACTCACACGCCATGTCCATAAACATCCTGGAGAATATTAGTGTCCAGCCTAACGCTATCATACTGGTTGACTGCAACTACCCCACCATTAACTGGAAAAGCTACTCATGTACCGATGCACATGCCCATTACATTGACCTTGTCCTTCCTAACATGGGCGACTGTTGCTCTACACCAACAGTCAACTCCTCCCTAGTTATATTTGAACACAAATTAATCACCTTTGGAAATCCACAGCCCTCCTACTTCCTCCCTGCACAGGTAACCACCATGAAAAGCCTTTCCCAAACTAACTATGGACTCATAAAATCAGAGGTGGTTAACCTCACAGCAGTCATGCAAATGGAGACTAGTTGCATGACAGCTGAATCAAACAACAATGCACTATGAACAAGTACACAAATGCATGGATATCGCCTTCCCCATAATACAACCAGGATCCTCACCTCCAAAAAAAGGAAGCTAATCTGGTGATCCCCTGCCATGAAGAAACTGTACAACAGAAGAAGGGAACCAATATGGAATAAGGTGAAGTCCCAAGACAGGAAATAAACCCTTATCTGCCTCAATGAATAGTTGAGATCCCTCATCAACTACTACAAAGTTAGCTGTAAGAACAGAATTGGAGCACAAAGTAAAGAGAACAACAAGGCCTCATACAATTATATAAAGAATCCCCATGGTAATACCAAGAATTGTTCTGATATGCTAGACCATGGTATCTCCCAGAATGTGCCAACAAATAATGCCAATACACTGGCTGCCATCTTGAGGGCAAACATTACCCCTCACTCACCCCCCCAAAGGACCTATCACAATACTAGTACACCACCAGGCACCCAGTATTACTGCAGCACAGGTTAAAACACCACTGTCCAAGACCAAGAAAACAGCTTCTATTGGACCTGGGAATATCCCTGGCTGTGTTCTACATGAACTACAGAGTGACCAGGCACCTTGCCTATGTGCCGTGTTCAAGCACAGCCTCACCTCAGGCTTTACCTACTGAATTGTGCACTGCTACAGTCACCCCTCTCCACAAACGAGGTGTAACTACAGACCTTGGGAAGTACCACCCCAACTGCCTGACAAGTCTGTTACGCGAAGCTATAGCATGCATCATCATGCACCTAATAAACAGGGATATGTTAATCTGCAGACTCAGGGTCCCAC
>NC_056731.1:1581486943-1581489443 GCF_019279795.1 Protopterus annectens | reverse complement strand
TAAGGCTGAGATTGAACAGTAGTTTTATGTTTGGGTTTAGCTCTTCTTGGAGTTCATGGAGGACGCAGCCTGGGACACCATCTGGTCCCATTGATGCTGTGTTTTTTGCTTTGGAGAGGGCGGCTCTTACCTGAGCATCTGAGATGTAACGTCACTCTGCTGGGATAGATATTTGCCCTTTTGGTGGGGGGGGGGGGTTGCGCTGAACCTGTCAGTTAGGATGTTGGCAATGTCTGTGGGTTCGGTGTATTTTTTGTCATTTTGGACTAATTCTGAGCATATCTGGGAATTACCACCCAGGTTCCTAACATAACTAAAGAAAGCCTTATATATATATGTATACACACACACACATATGTATACATATTTTTTTCATACTTAGACACATATATATATATATATATATATGTGTGTGTGTGTGTATACACACACACACACACACACACACACACACACACATGCACACACACACACACACACATATATATATATATATATATATATAAATATATATATATATATATATATATATATATATATATATATATATATATATATATATATATCTAGACAGATAGATTGATATATGCATACATGTTCCAAAATGCACATGCAAACAAATGCTACTGATGAACCACCCACAACTAGGGCAGCATGCACAGTTGGATATAAAAGCAGCCATGACACTCACATCTGCCCCCCCCCCCCATTGTTGGACATCTCCCAGGTTATCACAGTGATGTCAAACCCTACTGTGCAATCCACAAACTAATGTATGGTGCAGCTATATTAATACAGTATCAATACTGATGTCCCTTTTGACATCCATTTATGTGTGCCATTGTCCAGACGTACTGCTGTAACAGGTTGAGAAGTATGATTGAGCAGCAAGACTGTAACTACAGTGTGCCATACTAACATGCAACAGAAATGTATACCAGGTATCCCCTGAGCACATGTATGTATGCTTATGTTCAGCTGGAAGGCACAATACTAAATCACATGGGTTTCAAGCATTCAGGTACATAGGATGTGTATGTTGCACATGTGTGTAATATCAGTATCAGTGCATACAGCAGACACAAATGTGTACAGCTACTGGTTGTTGCAGTGCTCTGACACGGATATGGGTACTAGAGTAGGCATGATATTCAGATATTAATCAGAGAAGTGTCCACCTGTGTTATGACCCTCTGTCCATGCCTACCACTACCAGCTATATCCCCAGCTATATACAGTAGATATCACAAGTGTACACACCCCTGTTAGACTGCCAGTTATGTGTGTTGTATGACAATCTGACCACAGAAGATTATTTCATAATGTTTCTCATCTTCATGTGACCCCTAACCTGTACAAGTCCATTGAAATACAATCAAAGGTGTTTCTACGAAGGTGAACAACTATTGCCAAGTGAAGATGTGCCATGATGTTAAAGTCTAGACCAAAACAGATGAATGTTGTAACCATCTCAAGAGGTGCATACACAACACATCAGTTTAAGGGTGTGCATACTCAATCAACTGGCTTACTGTACTGAGTATTATTTCCATATGTTTTCACAGACCTGATTGTTATGTTTTCAATTGAATTGTACAGGCTATAGGTCACACTGCAGGTGGGAATTGTTATGAAATGAGTTATTGTGGTGTCATGTTCCAGTTGCACAAATACCAGGCCATGTATCAGGGGCGTGTACCCTTCATATACACTGTAGCTATATGGACACAGCAGTACCTGACCTGTATATCCAGCCTCCACCAATGTAGAGTAATCCCCTTTGGTGGACAGTAGCAATACATAAACCACATAATAGGTTGCTACATTGGCTGTACAGGGACACATAGGTGCAGGCAACAACTATAAAGCAAGTCCACCTATATCTGAGCAAGCATGTAAGTTCACAGGTAACTTCCTTTAAGGCTGACTATGACTATGAATCAGACATATCCACACCACCAAGGATGACTGCAACTGTGTCTCCACATATGTTGTAAGTCTCAGATGAAATAACACAATTCACCCTGTACTGGGGGTAAAGAACACCTCATACACACATGCCTTGGATATAGGCAATCTGCATCACACAGATTAGGTGAGAACATCACCACTCTGTCCACCCCAATTGTATAGAGAGATATGCACATCAACCACACTCCTCCCCTCAGCAATGGTGAGCATGTACATATTGTCTACTGATGGCAACAACATCATATCTCCATGGGGCATAATAACATCAGTGTCTGCCTCCTACATGACCTCAGGCATGTACTCAGAGCTCTATCACACACCTCAGTCAAACACAGACCTGCCACCATCCACACACCATCCACATGGAAGATACCCACTGTCAACCCTCTACACAGAAATGAATGGAGGTTAGAGGATTATGCAATCAAGTGTCCAACATTGGGTGAGGGGATAGCTCAGGGACAGGTGTGTAATGCAAGCTGCTATAGCCATGATAGCTTGGTGGGTTTTGGTGTAGTGTGGATTATTT